>NC_053428.1:84956578-85260848 GCF_007990345.1 Gossypium hirsutum | reverse complement strand
AATTCAATTATCAACCATATCAATCATCAGCTTATGAGCATATAATCAATTCAATTCAATCACTCAAATTCAAGCATTCAACAATGGAAATCTCATGAAATCTTTAACAGCTTTAGAAACGAACACCACGGTTATCTAGATTGAAGCACAACAATCTCAAAAACACAAAATCCATGCAAAACGGGCTCGAATTAGCTTACCAATCAAGAGAAAAAACTTGGCCGAACTTTCCCAGCTCAGCAAAGAAGAAAGACGATGATGGATAGGATAAAAGAAAGACATGAACTCTGTCTTTCCATCCATTATGTTACGGTATATATATAATATAATTATTAATTAAAATTAATCTTATTGTAGATAATACTAACACTTATCCGGCCACTTTATAAAAAATGGCCAAATTGTCATTTTAGGCCCTAATCGATTAATGTATTATAATTAGTAAATAGAAATCCGTAATAGTCAACTTTAACCACATTTACGATTGCATCCTTATACTATGATAAATTTTCTAATCAATCAAATTTTCAGAACTAAAATTTCATATAACACTATATTAAACCAATTATTATTAATATTAATATTAATATCTATGGACTCCATCATTAGAGAATAGGGTTTCGAAACCACCATTTCTAGTACCACTGCATACGAGCTGTTATTTTAAGGTTTTTGAACCTACAGTCCAAAGACCTAAAAATGTAAACTCGGTGGGGTACAAATGAGTATTTGTATGAAAAGTAAATGATAAAAATGAAGTAGTTAGATATAAAGTGTGATTTGTGGCACAAGGATTTTCACAAAGGTCCGGTATTGATTATAAAGAGACATATTATCTTGTGGTGGATGTAATCATGTTTAAATATATTATAGGTATGACAATACATGAAAAACTTTATATGTGTCTAATAGATGTTGTTACAGCCTATCTATATGGTTCCCTAGATAGTGAAATGTAACACCCCATACCTAACCCCATTATTAGGTTTGAGCTATAAGATGCCACATTCATTATCAGAATAGCAATAGACACGATTTCTATAGTCACTAACATGATCATTTCATCATCATATTTTAATATATAATTTGGTTTAAGGCTTATTCAAGCTTACGAAAGTTCTTTCGATAACCCGAGACCATTGGAGGACTAAATTGCAAGGGGTGTGATGTCGCGACCTCCAAAACAGAATGTTAGCTTCACAACTTGAGGAATAAAATGTAAAGTTTATAAACTTCACCAAGTTGGCATTGAGATATCAAATGGGAGACGTCATGATGATGTAAGCTGGTGTCGCGACTTTGTAGGCAAAATTCAACAATTTCAATCCTTTTTAGTTTCAACCTGCCATTTACCAAAAATATGCATCATCCCAAGACTTACATGAAATTAGCATTATATATACATGTTCAATATCATGATTCATCATATTGAATGCTCAATTTCATTATACCATTTCAGTCACTTTCGAGCTTAGTGGCTCGTTCATATTCAAATCAACATCTAAGGCTTGATTCTAATCAGTTCATATAATCTTTTATATATTTTCTCTATTGTGAATTACATATTTGCATACATATAGTTCCATATTGTCAAATCATTTTACATGCTATTATAAATTCACAAGTTCATACCAATTCAATTCAAATCATACATTATAATAACTTACCAAAACTTGATTTATTCCACTTTTCGATTTCAAGATTTAATTTCAATGTTTTGCCCAATGGTACCCTATTAAAACAAACTTAGATACATGAGTGAATTACACCACACCAATATAGCTCGAATGACATTAAACTATACCACACCAAGGTACCTAAGTGCAAAGCCCATTGGCATCAATGTTTGAATATTTTCAATTACATCCCTCCACCACACCAAAGTCTCCGTAAAGACAAAAAATACTCGATGATCTGCAATATATGATGGATCCCAAAATTATCTATCATAATCTTTATATCAACAACTATCTTATACATAAGCGTATGTATAACCTTATTGTCATGTAAATTGTATCCTAACATTTTACTAAGTTCACATGGGCATCAACCATTCATATTTACATGTTCATACCTTGTAATCATTCATACCTTTATAGTCATGCCCTGTAATCATTCATACTGTCATATTCATATCTTGTAATCATTCATACTTTTATATCCATACCCTGTAATCATTCATATTTTCATATTCATACTCTATTTTATCACATATCAATCATAAATCTCAATTCAATTCAATTCAATTCAATTCAATTCATATGCAATTTCACATTCAATTTCATAATCTCATTTCAATTCATCATAAAAACACAAATATCTCATATCATATAGCATGTTTCAATCCTTTCTCATCATACACATCATAAATCATACTATTTTCCATTCTATTCAATTCAATCCACTATCTTGATAGTCAACATCAATCATAGCAAATCAATTCATATGACCATCATTAACTCACTTCAATGCTCTATCATGCAATATGACATGAATATGCAAATAAATAGATTTATTTCAAATCATAAAAGCACAAACCGAAATCTCGCGTCACTAGTCGACGACACTCACTTTTCCTTTCCCTCTCGACAACTTGGCATCGTCTTTAGCTACGATCAGTAACTACTAAAGGAAAACTATCATAATTCATCCAATTCATATTCAAACATAAGATCAAGCATATTTTACATTTTATTCAATTTAATCCCTAAACTCATGATAAACATATCTTTCGATATTTAGCATCAGATCAAAATCTAATTTCACACTCATTTGTGATTCTATATTTTCTAATCGTAGCATGATTTACGATAGGTTTTCACTTTATTAAATTTGGTCCCTAATGTTACAAATTTAATAACCAAGTTTATTCAGCTTTACGATTTAGTCCTTATCATAATCTAAACTTAATTTCTATTAAATTCAAGCCTATTTCATCAATTTCTCAATAATGACAACTTGTTAAAAATTTAGCAATTGAACAAATTGATATATGGGCTAGCTAAATAAAACTTTCATGATAATAAAACTATAAAAATTACATGAAAATGCTTAAATCACCTTATATATTTTGGTTGGTCAAATACAAGCAATCAATGGCATTTTCTCTTCTCATTTTCTCTTAAACAGTGGAAAAAGATGATGAAAAATCATCTTTCTTTCCACTATAATACTATTTATTTTAATTAATCCTTTAGTTAATCTTAATTAATTAGATTAATTAAGGTTTTACTATATTATTTTAATTATTAATTCAAACTAGGTGGACATAATCATTATCATCCACTAACATTAAAAACAATGGTTTATTAACCACTTAGGCCCTTTGATACTATATGGATCCCCAAGCCTTTTCTTAACTAAAACTTAATACCAATTGGATTTTTACATTTTAGCCATTAAGATTTAATTAACTATTTTTTCAACTAAATTACTTAATGTTAAACTAAGCCTTATTGGTTAATATGTTTTGATATAACAAATTAAAGTGTTTTTGAATAAAAGTAAAGTTGAGCAATTTCATAAAATCAAGTTGAAATGGTTTCAATTGAGTCAAACATTTTCAAATATGTTTTAACTATTTTCTAACTAGTTAGAATTGCTCCAGGATTAAAACTATCAATACTTTTTGTCTAAGTATCGATATTTTACGAGATATCGGTACCCCTTTGATAATCGATACCAAATTAACATTCTACCATTTTCAAACCCTGGTAGGTATTGATCCAGTATCAATACTTTTCTTAAGGTATCGATATATTTCCTAAGCTATCGGTATTCCTCCTCCAATGATCACTGAAATCAACATTAACTACAAACAATATTGATACCCTTTTAGTAGGTATCGACACTCATTGTTGCAGGTGAAGTTAATGACATTGTATTTCATCCTCAACTACTACATTCACTTCTACAATAACCACAATGGTTAGAAATCAATTAGAAGGTATAAATACCATCTTCTGAAGGTTTAGCAAGAACAATAGTAATGTGAAAAGCTTAAAGATCAATCAAAACAACCTAGAGATTAATTCTATCATACCTTTTCTTGTAAACACTTGTGAGCTTTCATTGTATTCATTTAGCACAAGTGTTCTTCTTTGTATTTGTGCTTCATTGGCAAACATCCTAATCTTGTAAGGATTATTTTTTTGCTTACTTATTTGTTTCTCTTTGAAAGAGGGTTAATCCTTAAGGTTTGGGTAGAAACCTTAAAGGAGTTGTATCTTAAGAATTTGGGACATAAATCTTAAAAGAGATTGTAAGGTTAAACCTTGGCCTCAAAATTTGCCAAATTAGTGAATTTGGGTAAATCCTTAGTTGTGGTATGCTAAGGTAGTGGAGTAGACAATTGGGGTCAAATCATTATAAATCCTTGTGTTCTTTGTTGCATATTTTTCATTTCTTCCACCACAATTGAGACCGCCACAATTTCTCAAAGGCCAATTCAACCTCCCTATCGACGATCTCAAGTTAATCCTTCCGATCTGACACTAAACCAAATTTTAATATATTTTTATATCAACTTCGTAAATATTCCTATTTTATATTTATAGACTCAGTTTACGAAAATAGGGTTTTCAAAACTATATTTTCTGACTCCACTAAATACTGGGTTGTTACATGAAATTTATATAAAAATCTCTGGCGAATTAGTATTCAAGAATGATACAAAGTTTTACATGAATATTACTCAATCAGATTAATAAAATCCTTATATAGATTAAAACAATTTGGACAAATGTGGTACAATCGTCTTAGTAAATATTTACTGAAAGAATGTTATAAAAATGATTCAATTTGCCTATGTGTTTTTATAAAAAGATTTAGATCAAAATTTGTGATAATTGATGTTTTTGCTGATGATTTAAATATTATTGGAACTCTTGCATAGCTTCAAAATGTAGTCAATTATTTAAAGAAAGAATTTGAAATGAAAGATCTTGGAAAAAAGCTTTATCTTGGCCTACGAATCCAGCATTTAAATGATGAAATCCATGTCCTTTAGTAATATTATAAAAAAAATATATCTTTAGAAAAATTTTCATGGATAAAGCTCATCCATTAAGTACCCCAATGGTTGAAAAATCATTGGACGTGAATAAAGATCCCTTTTGTCCTTATGATGATGATGAAAAGCTACTTGATCTTGAAATACCATATCTTAATGCCATTGGAGCATTATTGTATCTAGCAAACAATAGACAACTTGATATAACATTTTTTGTAAGTTTGTTAGCAAGATTTAGTTATTATCTAATGCATAGATATTGGAATGGAATTAAGCATTTATTTAGATATCTTAAAGGAACAATTGATTTGGGATCATTTTATTCAAATCATTTAAATCTTCAATTAGTTGGCTATGCTAATGTTGGGTTCTTATCATATCCTCATAAAGGATGGTCTCAAAAAATTATTTATTTATTGGTGGAGGTACAACAATATCATGTCGTTTGACAAGACAAAAATTAGTTGCCGCCTCTTCAAATCATGTAAAAATAATTGCAATGAATGAGACTAGTCGTGAACGTGTTTGACTAAGACTAATGACCCAACATATCATGAAGATATATATTTTGCCTCTACAAGAAAAGGTGCCAACTATCTTATACTAAGATAATGCAATATGAATAGCTCAATTAAAAGGGGGGATACATCAAAGGACAAAACGAAACATATTTCACCAAAATCATTCTTCACTCATGATCTTGAGAAGAAATGTGATACTGAAGTTCAACACTTTCATTCTAGTGATAATTTAACATATTTATTTACCAAGCCATTACCAGCTACGATATTTGAAAGTTTGGTATACAAAAGTGGAATACGTCGACTTAAAAATGTCAAGTGACATTGATATCAAGAGGAGTCCCAGACATGTTGTACTCTTTTCCTTTAATTAAGGTTTTGTCACACTGGGTCTTCCTAGTAATGAGGCAACTTAAAATAGGAAATTGTGCACTCTTTTTCCTTAATTAGGTTTTTATCCCACAGGATTTTTCTTAATAAAGGTTTTAATGAGACACATTTTTCTCTAATGGACATTCAATGAGGAGTGTTACAAATATATAAATGCCGTTGTCCATATTCTAACTCCTTCATTTATGAGATAAAACCCCCTCATTTATTATGAAAGTAAATGTGCAAGTTGGCTAATGTATATGTTAATGAAGCACTTAAGTAAGCTTCATTTATTTCTATTGCATTGAATGATAAGGACTTACAAATAGAACCCTTGTGTAAGTGAAAATAAAATATAAGAAAATTCTCTGTTGATATTTTATTTATTGTTTACTTTTTAGTTTTATTTTATTTGATAATTTTACAACACTATCTAGTATGTTTATTTATTTTTATCAAATAGTAAGGTGTTTATTAATTGGGATTACATGTCAAGCAAAGAGACTTGCCATTTGTCATAATTTAATGTTCAATGATTGTTTGATTAAATTCTTATGATAAAATTAAGTAAGTTATAGAAAAAAAAGTTTAAGAAAATGAACTTGTATAATGTAAAATTTTATAATAATGACAATTTAATAAAATTTGATTTTAAGTAATATTACATTCTATAAATTAAATACATGAATTTTACATTACAGTTAAATGAATCAAATAATGTAATCTTACATTCTTTTAATTCTATTATGAAATGTAATCAAAAACTTAATAAACTAAACACATCCTAAAAATATTTATTAGTAATTATTATGCAATAATAATAAAAGTCATATTATTTAACTATTAATTAACATGATAATATATTAACGTGAAATTAATTAACTTATCTATATCTTTCAAAAGTTTTATCAAAAAAATTGACCTCATATAAATAGATATTATTAATATAATTCAAATAATACAATCTAGACTTTTTAAAAATTATACATTTTAATTAAATAAATATTTATTTTATTTTATTTTATTTTAAATATGATAATACTAAGAATATATTTTAGTTAGAATAAATTTTTATTTTATTTTATTTTAAATATGATCATGCTAAGAATAACACCGTAATAAAAGTAGATATAATTAATATTTTGATAGTATCTATAAAAAAATAAATTTATTTTGTAATTAAATCAAAAGTTAATATTTTATTGATAAATACTAAATAATCAGTTTAATTCAATAAGATTCCAAGCTCGGGAAATAATTTGGCTCAGATCTATTTGAAAAATTAAAATAAAGAAAATTGATCAATTAAAAATTAGTATTTATGTTAGTATGTTTCTATTTTGTAAAACTATAAAACCAATGAATATGATATAAAACTAAAATAATTATAAATAATTTTATTAAAAATATGTTTATTATTAATCTTGAATATAAAAATAATCTATATATTTATTTATATATACAATCCACTTCCTAATGCAGAAACCTTCATAGCATCTTTATCACAACTTCTTCAATTCATAGGTTTTCTCTCTTTATCTCTTTCTTTTAGCGTGGAGATTCTTGAGAATAATTTTAATGAAAACATAGCATTATATCGTTTAATGTGAAAGCCTCACTTTACAATGGTATAATCTTTTTTCCTTCGTTGTCTTCTATTTGAAAACCGTAAATATATGTATCCACGTGCAATGCACGCGAGGAAGCATACTAGTTTTTCCAAAATTTATGGCATTAATTTTTACATATTTCATCTTTGACCGCAATATATTAAAAGATGTAACATCTATAATATTACTGATGTCTAAATAGATAGAAAGATATCATATATATATATATAAAGAAATTAAAATATATTATAAATGTATGATTAGATAAATAATTTACTAATTGTATTTTTTAATGAATTTATATTAATAGAATTATACTCGTTTTCTCATACATATATAAAAATGTTTTGTTCCATTACTTTTGTTAATATTTTTGTCCAAATATAACATTTAAAAAAAACGAAACATGCCGATTGAGTTTTAGTTCAATTGGTATCGACACTGTTGTCACTGTAGGAGGATGTGGATTCTAGTGCTCTAAAGCACATTATCCTCCTCTTTAAGGGTTAGGGAGGAGTTACGAATAATTTTAAGTATTGTATAAAATAAAATAAAATAAAAAGAAACCTAATCAAATTTTGACACATGATAAATCATTATTTTAAAGAACAAATATAAAAATGGACATTAGTAAAAATGGTAGGAAAAAAAAAGTAATAGCTAAAAAGCTTGAAGTATTCAAATATAGTTGTTCCTAGGATTTTTTAGGTTTTGTGATAGACTATTCCTTTAAAGTATCAATGAAAATTCTCAAGAAAAGATCCAACAATAAGAACAAAGCGACGAGGGAAGGGGAGGGAATACTTTTGCTTCATCGATCAGTCTTCAATGAAAATCAAGTGGGAGTAGCTTTTGTGAAAGCTCTTTATCAAGAGATTATTATGTGTCAACCCTTTCTACAAAAGGGCAAATAAGTCTTTATGTACTGTTATGAGCTTGGGCATGTGGATTTCAAGACAAAAATTGGGGGTTTACCCTCTAGGAAAAAATGGATGCAACAAATTGTGGACAAGATGAAACCTAACCTAGCTTGAGAAGATGAAGACTAAAAAGAGAAGAGCTTTAAGGAATGGCTTTGTAAACCCTAGCCTTTTGGAGAAGAACTTTTTACAATGGGTAACTTTTTTTTTAATATATTAAATATATAAATTTAGTTTAAAATTTATTTACTTTTTGTTACTATTTTATTAATTCGCATTTAATTCTGTTAGTTTTACAAAATACTTTTATATTCTAATTCCAAGTGTACGGTTCACGCATTGATGATACATGCACGGATGTGGTAAAATTTATTAAATTTCATTCACTGAAGCTGTCAATTTTGAAGTTTGAAAAATCAATCGACTTGCAACGAGATTTTAGATAGGATCCAGGCATTTTTGGGTTGTTGTCTTCAAAGTGTTCGAATATTTATCTATTAGTTTTGAAACACACTTTGAATCACTTGATTCCGAGTTCGAGAACTTTAGTTATAATCATTTTAGTGAAGATTGTGTGAATAGAATTTCTGGACGGGATTATTACGGAAATTACAAGTTTCGGGCTTTTAATTCAAGTTTAAATCATATTAGGATCGATTTTTAGGCTTAATTATATATGAGCCCAATATTTTATTTATTAGAAGACTGTGTGGGCAAACTTTTTGGATGAGATTATTACGAAAATTACGAGTTTCAGGCTTTTAATTCAAGTTTAAATCATATTGGGTTCAATTTTTAGGCTTAATTATTATTATATATGAGCCCAATATTTTATTTATTAGATCTTATTATTCCATTATTTACTTATTCTTAATTTTGGATTTCTTTTAAGTAATTTAAGTTATTTAGGAGTTTTATATCAACAAGAAAGTTTAGTTGAAAACTATTTCTTATTTAGGTTAATTATAATTTTAACATTCTTGATAGTCTTATTTGAATATACTTAGTTAATGTAACACCCCGAACCCGAGACCGTCACCGGAGTCGAACACGAGGTGTTAACAGACTTTTAAAAATTTTCCAGACACTGCCAATCTGCGTAATAGTCGCTTTAAAAATCATATCTTGAGTTTCACAACTCGAAAATCAGTTTCGTGATTTTTCCCTGAAACTAGACTCACATGCCCATCTACATATTTTTTTCTAGAATTTTTGGTCGGGCCAATTAGTACAGTTTATTAGTCAAAGTCTCCCATGTTACAGGGATCGACTACCCTGACCTTTGCGCATTACGACTTGGATATCTCCTTGTACAGGGATCCAATACTGATGCCGTTTGTTTCTATAGAAACTAGACTCAGAGAGGAATCTATACATATATGGTATGACTCCTAATTATCTCTGGTTAATTTAAGGTAAATTTTCAAAGTCGAAACAGGAGATCCAGAAACTGTTCTGGCCCTGTTTCACGAGAACTTTAATATCTCTTAATATACTGTTCATATGATTGTTTCGTTACTTTCATATGAAAATAGATTCATCAAGGTTCGATTACATAATTTATTCACTATTTAATTCCATTCCTACAAATTTTTGTGATTTTTCAAATCCACACCACTGCTGCTGTCAGCATCTGTTTTCAAGGTAAACTTTACCTATTTCGTGGTTACCATGGACCAACTAGGGTTTTGTCATACATAGGTCCACATATGATCATATTTAGCCATTCCAATGGCTGATCATTTGCCCAACACTTCCATTCCAAACCATAGTCACATCGTGAGACCATATATACATACATAAACACAAATGGTCTAATGCCATACTCCACTTCTACGAGCCATTTTCGCATGGCTTTACACACATACATCACAAAAAGTACTTAAACAACAGGGGGTAGTCCTATACATGCCATATCCAGAGTTCAACTAAAGGAGTACCAAAAGAGCTTTGATAGTGTGGATGACTTCGACTTCGCTGATCCCGAATCCGATAGCTAACGAACAAAATCTATAAAACAGAGAGCCAAAGCAACCGGGTAAGCATTTTAAGCTTAGTAAGTTTCAAGTAATGAAATCGGCTTTGACTAAAGTATTACATTCACATAGCTAACTAAGTCACTTTATTAACACACATTCTCATAATCATACTTACTTCACACTTCATCAACATATATACACAAGGTATCAACCTTTCTAAAAGCCGAAAATTCATTAGTCGATTTCACGAAGACTATTTAAAACTATCGACTTTTCTGAAGCACATGCAAACATACCTTATCGTTCGGTTTAGTCGAGCGTATTAATAGAATTTATTACAGCACCAAGCGCTCACATTCAAACCCAAGTCTCTTCGGTATTTAACCGGATATAGCCGCAAACACATTTGCCTTCGGGTCTTAACCCGGACATATCAACTTGCATAATTGCCTTCGGGTCTTAGCCCGGATATATCAACTTGCATAATTGCCTTCGGGTCATAGCCCGGACATATCAACTCGCGTAATTGCCTTCGGGTCATAGCCCGGATATATCAACTCGCGTAATTGCCTTCGGGTCTTAGCCCGGATATATTCCAATGCTCATGCACACATATATCAATAATCATAACACATCCATATCATTTCTTCATTACTAAGGCTCAAACACAAAACATTTATTAAACCTTTCAAATTTCGGCTCAATAGCCACACACAAAGAGCATGATTTCAATTGGCTTTATAACATAGTCTCTAAGCACATTCGACTATCCGTCATAGTATGACTAATCATTTCAATATAATTCAAGTAGGGTCATTACTCGAAGACTTACCTCAGATGTCGTCGAACGACTTCAATGGCTATTCAATTACTTTTTCCTTCCCTTTATCGGATCTAGTTCCCCTTTGCTCTTGAGCTTAAGTTCAACAAAATTTAAAATAGTCATTAATCGACTATTCAAGTATTACTTTCAGAATAATATATATATTGATCCGACTTTCACACACATAGATTATAGTAAGCTTTATAATAATCAATAAATAATTCATTGGCAAATTTTCATTAATGTTTACAACAAAATCACATATTCACTACGAGCAGTTTTCCTGAGCAGTAGTTACTAAATTATTTATAACTGGAGCTACTAAACTCCAAATCACTTGCCGTTAATTTTCCCTGAATATAGACTCGTATATCTTCCATCCATAAAATTTTCAGAATTTTAGGCTTGGCCAATAAATACCAGATTTTTCTTAAAGTTTCCCCTGTTTCACTGTTTGACTATTCTGACCACTCTTCACTACGAATCCAATTTCTTATTTTACAGAATTCAAAATGTGTTGTATTTGATCTCATTTGAAACTAGACTCATTAAGGAGTCTAAGCATATAAATTTTATCTTATAATCATTTTTTTACAATTTATAATGATTTTCTAAAAACAGAACAGGGAATCCAGTAGTCATTTTGACTCAGCCCCACAATACTTCAAATATCTCAAGATCGGTAACTCTTTTGTTTTTATAGTTTCTTTTGTAAGAATATAGACTCTTCAAGCTTTAATGACATAATTCACTCAGCTTCTAATTCAACTCCTACAAATTATGGCGATTTTCCAAAATCACCTTACTGCTGCTGTCCCCAAACAGATTATTACCAAATCAAATACTAACATTAGCATTTCACCTTAATAGCTAGCTTACCAAGCCTTAATTTAACATATAATTCACACATATCATATTCAGCTATATATACATTTATCATATTTCCATTTCAGCATATATAACTAACATTTATTCCGAAATTTTAATATCTAATTGCTTATAACTTTCTTCGGATGTCGTCGACTAATTGATCGGCTACTCAACTACTTTCGATTTTCCCCGATCTAAATCCAATTTCTTGGTTTCTTGATCTTAACATATTCAAATAAATCTCGTTTTAACATATTTTCATTCAATTTAGTCTAATAACGCATAAATGGGTAAATTACATTTTTACCCCTAATATTTCGCACTTTCACAATTTAGTCTTTATTCCACAAAACACAAAATACACAAAATTTGGTCACACTCCTTAAGGGCCGAATCTTCCTAGTACCCATATAAGTCCATACATTTCATTTATTTCACCTTTGAGTCCTTCAAAAATTTATTTTTGTAATTTAGCCCTAACTACTCAAAATCACCAAAAACTTCAACACAAAACATATTAATCTTTAACATATCTTTCATTTTTCATCAACAACTATCAAAAAGCTCAAGCACTCATCAATGGCAAAACACAAAATCATCATCAATTCACAAAATTGAACCATGGGGTTTAAAGAACACAAAGCAATGATATCAAAAATGTGAAAATTATCAAAAACCAAACAAAAGACTAACCTTCCTTAGGTTTCAAATGACCGAATGCTACCCTCCTCTCTTCCTCTCTACAACCGGCCAAGATGAACAAGGTGATAACCTCCCTCCTTCTTTTTTTTCTTTTAGTATCCTTAATATTTCTTTTATCATTTCTTTTCTTTTACTTAAAATAATGTCCACTTCATGGAAATTTACCACATAGTCTAATATATGCTCCATCATGGCCGGCCACTATGTATAAAAAAGGGGTATTTGACATGCAAAGCCAATATTTTCACTCCTTGCTTAAATTGGTCCTTATAAATTACCCTATCACAGTTTTAAAACTTTCTCACATAAGTCCTATGGACTAAATTCACATGCAATTGACTAAATCGAAGCTTGAAATTTTCCACACATTCATAATCACATATTTTAGACAATAATATCACATTCAAACATTTCGGTGACTCGGTTTAGCAGTCCCGAAACCACTTCCCGACTAGGGTCAGTTTTGGGCTGTCACAGTTAACCTATGTAAAGGCCTCTTCATTTTACACAATTCATCAATTCATTCATCAACTTCTCTCTCTGAGTTAATAAAAGTCTTTTTGAGGTTTTCTTTTCAAGAATCTCTCGAGTTTTCTTTTCAAGAATTTCTCTTGAGTTTTCTTTTAGAAGAGTTTTAATAACCTTTTTAGATTATGGAGATCATCTCTAAGCTTTTTCTCGCCAAGTTTCCTTTTTTGGAGGGAAAATTAGTATCGCTTGAAGGGGATTGTGGATTCATCTGGTTTCTAAGGCTCCTTAGGACTTCTAGATGTCACTTTCCATCTTTTCCATCTATATTTTTTCATTTCTTTGTTGTTTTGTTATGTTCTTGCTTAGTTGTTTCTAATATTTAATTTTGATTCCTTGTTCTTTTTCTATCTTTTATTACTTATTTTAATCGTTGCATTTTTTAATTCTTAGATCTCACTTGGTTTTATTTTTGTTTCAAGTTGTATTAAACTTTAAATTCTCCTTAATCTGTCTAAAGCCTTAGGCCAAATTTACGACTTTGACAAACTTACTGTAACACCCCATACCCGACCCGGTCACTAGGTCTAGACTATAGGATGCTTTCAATATTATTATCCGCAATAATAACAAAGTGAAGACAAGAACACAAGTGATGTTGCTGCTAAGTAAATTCAAGATTTAAATGAATCTACATTGTAAATAAACCTTTAAATGAATTTACAACAATTTCACTAAGTAAATCTTACTTATTTAAATGATCACTTAATATTTTGACTGCCTAGTTTCATTTACTACAAAGACCCTGAGACTCCGCCTCAGGGTCGCCCCGCTGTATGCAAGTTACTACTAAGAAATAAACTTGCCGCTACATGGCGAACTCTAACCTGGTCCCTTCTCAAACTCTCAGAATCCCCTACTTACCTGAAATACATAATAACACAAATAAGTTCTAATAAACTTAATGAGTTTTCAAATCTTACTATCACAACGCTACACAGATGCTCATCCTAGCTGGGACTTCACGATTGCCTCACCCGTATTAGGGCAATACACCAGTCTCTTTGTCATAGTGGTTACACTATATAGACTGGATCTACTCAAGTTTGGCACATTTTTCCTCAGTGATACCATCACTTATTCATTCATGCAAACTGAAAAATAATCCATAAACAATTTCCATAACACATCTCGCATCAATGACCACAGATATTCACATAAGACCGTTCTTGGCGATTAGTCCCTATTGCGTACTATTATTAACTGTAACATCCCAAATTATGGCCTAGTCAGAATAGTGGTTTTGAGACCACAAATCTGAGATAGAAATAATTGTTTTATAATTTTCATAAGGTCCATGATAGGTATGCATGCTTGTGTGAAAACTTCATGGAAAAATTCTATGCATAAAATGTCCAATTGAACCTTAAGGATCAAATTGAATAAGATGCAAAACTTGTTTTCTAGAAGCTTCAAGCATGAAATTGCTTTATATTATAAATCATAAGGTCTTAATTAGCAATTTAACCAATTTTTAAAATTTTGGACAAAAATGGACATGCATAGGAAAAATTTGAAAGAAAGGCCTTACAGGCATTTTGGTCAATTAGTAATTAAAAGAATAAAAAGGGAAAATTAAAGCAAAAATTGGCTCATCTTCTTCATGTGGCTGCCGAAATTTCTAAGCTCTGCATAGCTAGGGTTTTTGACATTTTCAAGCTCAATAGTAAGTGTTCCCTAGCCCGTTTTTAATGTTCTTTACACTTTTGAAGATCTCGTAGCTTGATTTACCTATTTCCACCCTTATTTTGAAGTAGGGTTTATATTTAAAAATTTATCCATGTGTGACATGCATGTTCTTTGATGTTTAATGAAGGAATGTGTGAACTTGATGTGTGTTTAACATCTTTTACTAAGTAATTTTGTATGAAAACACCTAAAAAGGACTAAATTGAAAAAGGTGTAAATTGAGTGATAAAAAAATCTTTTTTTATTACCTAAGGGCTAAATTGCAAATAAGTGAAAAATTAGGGATAAAAAGGTAATTTTACTAAATTATGAATTATGGGTCGATTTGAAAAATGTGGTTATTAAACAAGTTAAATTTGGTATTATAGATCAAGAAAAACGGAGTTCGGACCTAAACCGAGGGAAAAGCAAGGTTTTGGACTAAAACATAAAGTTAGCAATATTTTGGGACCGAGGTAAGTTGTGTATAAGTAATTCAACAATTTCATTATCACATATTTAATGCTTGATGTTGTATGAAATGTGTGTATATGCGTTTATGGAATTTGACTTGAGATGATTCAACAACAATTTGATGATAGCGTTGTATCTCGAAAATCCCGGGTGACCCTAAGGAATACTTAGGATTTGGATATCATGGCACCATGATTTATGAGCTCTCGTGTAAGACCATGTCTGGGACATGGCATCGATATGAGGTCCCGTATAAACCATGTCCGGGACATGGTATCGGCACCGATTCAAGACTTCATATAAGACCATATATGGGATATGGCATCGATGTGTAGTTCCATGTAAGACCATGTCTGAGACATAGCTTTGGCACCCTCTTTGGTGTATGATAATCCTGAATGTCCTTCCGTATTCCAAGTGGTTCAACGGGCCATTCAAGATCAAGGTTAAGATATGGATATATATGAATAAGCTATGAGTAGTACAGGTATGTACGTAAACCTCATGAGTATGAAATTTGACTCATGATGGAAAAATTTAGCATGAGTAAGAAAGAGTAAGATAAGTTATGAAGTTCAATGACATTTATTGTCAATACTCACCATGTCCATTGTGTGTAAATTACTAATGTGGTGGTAATTAGTAGTATGTTTAATTCATGAAATTTTATGATCTATGTTGTTTATTAGTTACATAAAACTTACTAAGCTTTATGCTTACCCCCTCTCTCTTTTCCTTTTTTCTTAGCATCGCCAAGCTAGCTCGGGGATCGTGGACGTCGGTCACACTATCAACAAGTCTTTTGGGGTATATTTGGTTTAATACATTTAAGTATGGCATGTATAGGGGACTTAGTATTTTGTTATATGTGTCATATTGGTTAGCCAAGGTGATAGCTCATGTTGGTATACTAATTCATTTTGTATATGGCCATGAAGTATGGCTCATATGGATTATTGGGTTGTAACCCTAAATATTTATGCATGCATAAGATGTGGTATTACCCTTAATGTTTATGATGAGTTGGTTGTTGACAATGAATGATAAAATATGGAATCTATGTTTGATGGATGATTGATGCCACTCGGTTGAGTTATATCATGGTTTATAGTGAGGTAATGTTTTGAATGAACTTAATAAGTTATACAGTCCCAAATATGTATACTTTGGCATGTAATTGCCACACACGAGTTAAAGCTATGGATGTTTAAGTAACCCATTTATGCCATGATAATCACCATTAACATATGTGAGTGTGCATGTGTTAGTGAGGGTGACGAAAGGGCTTGGAAAATAGCCTCAGAGTTGTCCACATAGGTAGACACAGGGTCATGTGTCTAGGCCGTGTGTGGCACACGATCAGCCCCATGGGCGTGTTGTTCGACCGTGTGTCTCCTGCACCCTAGTTTTGCAAGTCAGTATGCATGGTAGTAAACACATGGGCAGAGACACGGCTGTGTGTCTCAACCGTGTGGAAGACACGGCCTCAGGACACGGGCGTGTACCCAGGCCATGTGAGGTCTGCACCTTAAATGTGAAAATTTAATTCGCCACACAGCCTAGCACACGGGCGTGTGACTTGGCCATGTGACCTTTAATTAATGCTGGTGTCATAAACAGAGAGTTACACGGGTTGAGGACACTAGCATGTCCTAGCCACACAGGCATGTGAAATCCACACAGCCTACCCACACGGGCATGTGACTCTCCCAACTTGGAAAATTTTTCCTAAGTGTTGTAAAATTTTTAGAAGCTCTCAGTTTAGTCCTGAACCACCCTTGAAGCATGTTAAAGGCCATGTGGGCCGTAGAAGGGACATTGTGTTTATGTTTGAATATTTTTAAGATCGGATGAAATTTTTATGGTTTGATTTGCGTTAAAGTGAATATTAAAGATCGGTAATGCCTTGTACCTCGTCTCGACGTAGGACATGAGTAAGGGGTGTTACATTAATAGTTTGTCTTCCGAACTTAGATTCTATTATGATCCCCCAGGATCCATAAGGAAAACACAATTATGGCTTAATATAGAACTTATATTCATCTCAATCAAGTAGATAGTTCAAATGGTACATCTCATCCCTCCTCTGTTCCACGATTAGAGGATCTTTTCTTGGTGGTTATCTCTTTGAAACAAATAACTTGTAGGCGGATTCTTAACAGTGAATCTCCTTTCAACAGAATCATGTACATAAAACAGTCTTTGTGGATTATTACATCTTTTCATACAATCTCGCGTAAACAGATAGCTCACATATAGTAATGGATTTCAAAGAAATGCACCCATACTTGGCTGTATTATAAATTCATATATGAATCCTCAAACAAGCTCGTAAGCTCTCACCAGAGTGAGTTTTCATATCCACTATGAATGCAAGCTGTAAGATAAGTCGGCTGATCATCATAACTTGTATCCATATCACTTTATCTACTAGCACGGGAACAAGGGCCCTCTCATAGTAATAGATCACCTTATTATGGTCTTAGACAACCAGACGTATTGTGGTTTCATATTTACAAGATAGTTCTAGTGGATTTTCCTCACAACGATAGTCCTGGCGGAATTTACCCATATGAGATAGTCCTTGTGGACTTTCCACATTTAAGATTATCCTAACGGACTTACACATTTATGGTAATGCCATGGCCATGGACTTCCATTCATCCCGAAAAAGGCTCACATACGTCTCCCAAAAGGCTCCCAAACATTCCGTAAAAGGATCTTATATGTCCCACATAAGGGGCTCTCATATACAGGTGCGCACAGAGTCTCTGTATCATTTAATCTTTTTTTTCTATTTCAATCCAACTAAACCTCCCTTAAAGCCACATAAATATAATGCATATGCAATCCCATGTATGACCATCCGAACCTCGTCAAAGCCACATACATATAATGCATACAAATACAAACATTCTGCCAACATATACCGTCAATCACGCAACATATAATACATCAATCATACCACTATGTAACATAATCATATTTACTACTAGTTATTCATATCAATTCAAAACGTAATAACACATCATGCCAAGCCTTTCATTTACTTAACATAAATAACTCACAACCATATAATTGCATCCCGTCACGCAACAGATACCACACCAATATTTCTTCTTCACAATGATCAGACTCATAACCAGCAGTATTTGCATGTCAACATTACATGCACACCTAAGACACCAACACTTCGACACAAGTTGATTCAACATGGTAAAGCACTAGTTCATCATATTTAGTATATGAATGATTCAAAATACATCCATTTGAAATCTGAGTCTAATAACTCACCTGGGAGTTGTCCCCAAATCCATCTTCTGAGCCTTTTCCCCTTACTACACAAGACTCCTTAAACAATACAACACAACAACCATTTCAAAATCCAATTGAAACCATTCATCATCGTAAAAAAAAACCTTATTCTTTTGCATGTAGAGAACATTTAAATGATCGTGCGTCTCTTCACCCAAAATAGAACAAAATTTATAGTCAATTGAAATCCTCAACTTTTTTCTTTTTCTTAAATCCTCTAATGCAGAAGGATTAGAAAACTTACCAACAAGCAAGATTTCCAATTTCTAAAACTTAAACCTCAGTCTCTCCCCTTCATGCATAAATGTTCCTTAATCTTTCTCTCTTCCAAGGCAAACTAGAGGAAAGAAGAAGAACAGAAAAATAAGAGAACCATCCCGGACAAATAACACCTCTGCTATATATATAATCCTATTACATGTCCTTCATCAACACCAATTCAACAGCCACATAGAATAATACTAATCATTATGTCCCCCACTAAGAACTATTTAGTTTTTAAGTAACCAGACTAAATTTGAAATTCAACTTTTTCTCAACTAGCCCGCCAAAAACGCTTATTACAAAAAGGACCCGCTAGAAAAGAAAATTTTTCAATCAAGTCCAAATTAGAAAAAAAAACAATGAAACAAGAACAAAACATAATAATAAAGAAATGAAACAAAATAGATGGAAAAGGTGGAAAGTGGCGTGTATAAGTCCTAAGGAGCATTAGAAACTAAATGAATCCACAACCCCTTTCAAACGGCTCTAGTTTCCCTTTCAAGAAAGAAAAATTGGAAAAAAAAAAGCTTGAATATGATTTAACTCGAATTAAAATTCTGAAACTCATAATTTTCGTAATAATCTCGTCCAAAAATTCTACTTGCGTAATCTTCACTAAAACAATCATAACTTGAGCTCCTGAACTCAAAATCGAGTGATTCAAAGAGCATTCCAAAGCTAAGAGATAGCTCTTCGAACACTCTAAAGACATATTAACCAAAAATGCCTAGATCTAATCCAAAAAGTTGTCACAAATCGGCTGATTTTCCAAACTTGAAAATTGGCAGCTTTAGTTCATTCTATCTGTGAATGTATCAATCAAATTTAGATTGGCTTCTTTTTTTAAAATAAAAACATTATTCAATTAGACCAAATAGTTAAAAATTTTAAAGTTAGGTACCTATATGTGACAAAAAATATATGTTACTATATGAGAAAAGATGTATAATTTGGGGCTAAAACATGAATAAAGCCTTTATTAAATATGTGTATAATCTTGAGAATAAATTAAACTTTGGTTTAAATATGTAGATTAAATTAAAGGTTCACTAGGAAATGCAAGAATAATTTTGGAATTAACTCTTTTTAAAAATTTATTAGAGAACGAATTGGCTAAGAATTGGATTTTGTGTAGATTAAGATAGTTAGGAGTGTATATTATATTATGACAATTATAGGTTTAATTTAGTTAAAATAATTAAGATTTTAAATTAATAGGTTAGATAATAATTTAGATTTTAATTAAGATAATTAGGAGTTTAAATAAATTAGGATAATTAGATTTTTAATTTAGATAAGATAATTAGGAATTTCATTAATAGATTAGATAATAATTTAGATTTTTTGGTGAAAAAACATGAACAGAAATACAACTTAAAAGATTCTAAGAAACATTAAAAGCTTTATCATGCTGGATAGTCGTAATTAGAGGTGAGCATGGGCCGGGCCGGGCCGGGTTCGGGCCGGGCCCATAAAAAAATTTCAGCCCGTTTTCAAGGCTCGGGCCCGGCCCGGCCCGAAATATGGGCCTGAAAATTTGTCCAAGCCCGACCCAAGAAAAAAATGGTAGGCCCGAGCCCGGCCTGGCCCGGCCCGGTCATATTAAATTTTTTTTTGCTTTTTTTATTAAATAAAAAACTTTAAAATATAATAAATCAAATACATTTAAAACATAAAAACAAATATTAAAACAAAAAATAAATAAATAATGGGACTAAAATAATTATTAAAATAATGCATAAATTAAAATATAATAAAAAGTAATTATATTAAAATTGAAAAATTGAAATAAATTAAAACTAAATTAAGAATTAAATTATATTAATAACAAAAGTTTTACAATATCAAAATAACATCAAAACAACAAAAAAAAGTAAAGTAAAAGTACTAAAGTTATTTAAAATTAAAAATAAAAAAAATTTAAAATAATTTAATATTAAAATCGGGCCGGGCCCGAGCCAAAAAAATCTTACCCGAGGCCCGGCCCGTTTTCTAAACGGGCCTCGATTTTTGTCCAAGCCCGTTTTTCGGGCCTATATTTTTACCCAAACCCTCCCATTTTTCGGGCGGGCCTTCGGGCCGGGCCGCCCGGCCCATGCACACCTCTAGTCGTAACCACCACATCCGGAGGAACTTCAAATATCTGGAGGGAAGACTACCAAGAAAGACTGATCTTAGCCAATTGGTCAGCAATTAAATTACACTCTCTAGAAATATACTTGATTTCCCACTGATCTTCAAAATGCAAAACTTGCTTAACTCTTCTAAGCAAGGTAATGCCAGAATCCACATTTTCTTCCATATTCAGGGCCCTGACCACTTCTAGATTATCTGTCTGGATCCTGATTCTCTTATACCCTTTATCTAATAAATGAGAATGCTATAAAGAATACCCCAAAGTTCTACTTCCAAAGGTGAACATTTTCCTAGATAATGAGTGAATCCTAAGATCCAATTTCCATCCCAATCTCGAACCACTCCACCGGCTGCAGCATTTCCAGAGACTCTAACCACTACTCCATCAATAAATAAATTCATAAATCATCTGAATGGTGATGATGGATCTTCGAAGGAATTGATCTAGCCTTGGTCCCAAGCAGGAAATTCTCAAAGTGTTGGGCCTAACTGAGAGAGGACTTAAGAACATCATAAGCCGTCCAATTAATGTTTTGGAAAGTGAAAATTTTATGTTCTTCCAAATTCTCCAAGAGGTTAGTCCAAATAGGCTCGACCAAGTAATTCCCCTATCCTGCAACTTAAGATGACAACAAAGATTAGTTGAAAACCAAATTTGAAATGGAACAGAAAAAAAAACCTGGCTTGCTTCTCTGGAGGAACTACAAGCTTTCAAACTTCCTTGGGCGTCGAGCAATCTCGAACTATGTGCATGATGTCTTCAGTATTGTGACCAGACTGTGGACAAGCGCTACTTTGCCCAATACCTCTCCTGGCTCGTTCAGAATTAGTAAAAAGTCTCTATTTGGCCACAATGCAAAGGAAAATACGAACCCTCTGAGGACCTTGATATTTCCAAATGAGCTTCCAAATATCATCTTTAGGGCACCAAAAATTTTCATTTAAGGCCCAATAAGCACTTCGAACAGAAAAGGATCCTGATCCAGAACGAGCCCAAATGATTCTATCTTCACCACCAACCGAATGGGGAGGAGTAATACTTACAATTTGTCTTATCATGTTCTCAGGCAGCCAAATACGAAGCATGACAACATTCCAACAGCAGTCTTAAAGCACTCAATCTTTCAATGTACTATCCAAATTAAGTCTATCATGTGCAGAAACATATAAGAAAAGAGGCCCAACTCAGGTACCCAAATATCTTTCCAGCCACGGATTGTAGAGCCATCCCCAACTGACCACATAAGATTCTCACAAAAGAGAGGCCATACCTTAGAGAGAGATCGCCAAAGGTGCAAGTAATTACTCTTATGGATAGAATCAGGAAGCTAACTTTTCCAACCATATTTTGAGCGAAGAACACGAACCCATAAAGCATCCTTACGAGAGACAAGATTAAACCCAATTTTCTTAAAGAAAGCGTTATTTTGATTGTGAAGAAGGCTAAAACCGATTCCTCCACAAGACCTAGGCTGATAAATGGAGTCCCATCCTACCAAGGCTATTTTTGGATGCCCAACTGAACCTCCCCAAATAAACTGTCTACCAATCCTTTTAATCTCATCACAGACTCCTTTCGGAACTAACAAGGACTGCATGAAATAGTTAGGAATAGCAAGAAGAACCGATTGAGCGTAAGTGACCCGTCCTGTAAAAGAAAGTTTTCTAGCTTCCCAATTTTGAAGTTTGCTCCGAACTTTCTCAACCACAAAATTTAGAGTGCTCTTAATGACCCAATCATGAAGAAGAGGTACCCCCAAGTAACTTCCTAAATTAGTGACTTTCTGAAACCCAAAGAGCTAACTAATTTGATCAAATAAACTAGGATCCACCCCTGTAGAGAAAAACATGTTGCTCTTCCTTGCACTAATCTTATAAACAGAAAAAGCATAAAAACATTTAAGGATTTCCTTTAGAACAAGGGCTTGATTCATCTCCGTCTTACCAAAAATGACAAGATCATCAGCCAAAAAGAGATGAGATAAAGACGGACTCGATCTGGATAACCGAATAGGATGCCATCTTCCAGTTGTGATCTCTGAGCTAATAAGATGTCCTAACCATTACATACAAAGAACGAACAAATAGGGCAATAAAGGACACCTCTGTCTAATCCCTCTTATCAACTTAAAAGACTTAGACGGAATTCCATTCCAAAGGATCTATATAGTAGAGGAAGAAATAGCATCCATAATTACTTTCCTGAGTAACTTTGGGATCCCAACAGCAACAAGGGAAGCATCGATGAACTCCCAATTACGGAATTCCATTCCAAAGGATCTATATAGTAGAGGAAGAAATAGCATCCATAATTACTTTCCTGAGTAACTTTAGGATCCCAACAGCAACAAGGGAAGCATCGATGAACTCTCAATTAATCTTATCATAAGCTTTCTCTAGGTCCAACTTAATGGCCATCCAGTTCCTACCTACTTTCCTACTACGCATTAAATGAATGCCTTCCTGCGCAATGATGACATTATTTGAGATGTTCCGACCAGCAATAAACTTCTCTTGCTCATGAGATATGAAGTTCGGAAACACCACTTTTAACTATTATCGATCACCTTCATCACTAACTTATACATAACTGAGCAGAGACTAATAGGCCGAAATTGGATGAAATCCACCGGGCGGCCCTTCTTTGAAATAAGCATGATAAGGGCGTTATTAAGATCCTCCTCAATTCTATTACCTGCAAAAATTCCCTGAACCCACTCACAAACCCCCCACTAAATCCCACTGACTTTGGAAGAAATGCGCATGGAAACAATCACTTATCAAAGCTTTAGTGGAGCCATGTCGAACAGGGCCTTCTTAATTTCAACATTCAAAACTAGCTTTTTAAGAAAGTCTTTAAAGCGTAGGAAGATATTCAAAAGGAGTTCAGACATGGGAGAAGGAATTTCACTATACAACTTTTCAAAAAACCTGGTGGCCTCATCACTAAAAATGGTCTGATCTGAACACCACTCCCTATTACTGATACGTAAGGCCATAATGAGATTAAATTTCCTTCTTTGCAAAGTGCGACTACGGAAGAACTTGGTATTATGATCCCCAAACTGGAGCCAATCACACCTCTCCTTCTGCCTCTATAAAAGCTTCTCATGATTAAGTACACTTTCCAATTCATCACGAACCTCCATCTCCAAATTAACTAATCTCCTAGAAGTTGGCTAATCCATAGCCTTTTGGATACACCCAAACGATCTCAAAAGCTGTCTTTTTCTCGTTCCTATAAAGCCATAGATAGACCTGTTCCAATCTTTGACATGTAAGGTAAATTCAAATAAAGAATCAACCACATTACCTGAAAATCTCTACTTTTTAACAATCAATTCTTTAAAATTCACGTGCTTCGTCCATCCTGTAAGAAAATGAAACAGTCTCCCTCTCGGGACATTAACTTAGGATTAGTTTTTAAAAGAATGGGTCTATGATCTGATTTAATGCGTGAAAAATGATAAATAAGAGTCTATGGAAAAGCAAAAATCCACGCATCATTAGCTAGGGCTCGATCTAATCACTCTTGTGTATTACCTCTTTACCAGGTAAAGTATGGACCTATAAATCCAAGATCCTGCAAATTATGGACCTATAAATCCAAGATCCTGCAAATTACATGAGTCAACAAAATTACCAAAAAATTTAAATCTCTTTCCACTGGAGCGATCACTTTTTTTGTCCTCATCAGAGAGAATGGCATTAAAATCACCCAAAATCAACCATGGCAAAGGGTCTTCAGGCAAAACATCCAATAAATCAGACCAGAGGGTTTTCCTCTTAACTCTGTCAGGATTACCATACACAACAAAGATAAAAAAATAATTATAAAAAATATTACCCTGAATACATAAAAGCATGAACTAGGGATGATTATGAATAATATTAATGGAAATATAGTTATTCTAACCAACCCATATGCCATCTGAAAAACCAACAGACTCAATGCGATGAGAAAAATCAAAACCCAAATTTTGAATGATAGAATTAGCTTTTTTACCACTAACTCTCGACTCCAAAAGACACACAATATCCGGTTTATGCTCTAAATTATACTCACGAAAGGCACGGAGAAACTTACTACTCACACATTGGCAATTCTAAGAAAATATTGAAAGATTAGAATTCATAAAAAATAGACAAGAAAATAGAAAAAAATAAGAAAACCTCAAAAAATCTAACAAACTAGAACATTACAAGTCAAAATCAAATTCTTTTACCATCACTAGAATCACCTGTACCTGGGTCAGCATTATGAAGGGTGGAAACAAACTAATCCAACCTGGACATAGAATCACTCAAAAGAAATTTAGATAAATTTTTAATTTTAATAGTATTCCCTTTCCCGTGAGGGATTTTATTAATTTTCCTAGTGGCCCAAACACCCCTTTCTTTACCTCTCATTATTTTCCCCGTATTCCGAGTCTTGCTAGCACCTGAGTTTTGCAAAGAGGGCCTTTCCAAAATGACACCATCGGTTCTGACACCGAAGAAGCAGGTTTGGATGTCAAAGCATAATTCACATTTATATTCACCCCCTAGTCAACCAAAATAGAATTAAGACGCGAAATATTAACAGGTGTTGAATTAAAATTAGAAAAATGAATTTTATTTAAATCATTGTCATCCGTTATCTTAAGAATAGAAACAAATGTGGGCCTAGAAGAACTCCCTAGATCGGTTGGAATAAGGCTTGCATCTGTGCAGTTTGGGCTCACCACACTAATGGCCTGGAACAAATTAGTGCTGGTAGGGTCAATTGTCCGCTTGCCAAAAGATGGATCTTCAGATCCAATATCCGAAACCCCCGCGTCAAAAGACTAGCCCACTGACCCATTAACTACTGGGTCAGTCATAGTTAAATTTAAAAACCCAACAGCCAAATTATCTCCCCCCAGCCGCATACTCTTATTCAAATTAGGGCTACCCTGAGGATTATGTCTCTGTTTTTCAACAAAATGTCTAGCCTTCACTCTCCCCTGAAAATAGGCCAACGTTCCCTCAACTCCCTTATTTTGCTCTTTTTCTGAATCCACCAAACCTTCCGTATTATCTAAAGCACCAAAACAGGAACCCCATTTACCGTTTTCCGTCATATCCGTTCTGATTAGAATATTATTCCGAAATTTTCATCGATTTTTCCTTTCGACCAACACCAAAGGACCCGTAAGCCACCATTTCTTCTCTTTTCCCCATCTCCGTCGGAGTAACATTCACCTGATCCTTCTCCGAGCCAAAAACTGATTGCATCGAAGTACATAATTTATTGGTATGGTCGTACTTTCCACAGGAGATGCAAATGGTCGGCAACGCTTCATATTCGACTCTCTGGTTTCTACCATTCACAAGGACTTGAGCAATCAAAAGCTTGTCCAAGTTAATGTAAATAGTCATCCCGGTGAACCGGCATCTAATCCTACTATCTGTATTGAGATCCAACCGTACTACTTTCCCAATAATACCTCCAATTTCTTCAATAATCTTCTTCTTGTATAAAAAACCTGAAAGACCTAGTAACCTTATCCATGCCAACACTGTGCTTGGGTAAGGTTTTGAGGGACTAAAATCTTTTGTCCAGGGCTGACCATAAATCAACCAAGGTCCCTATGACAATACTTTAGTATAATCATCAAAAGATTGAATTTTAACCAGATAATATCCATTCTCAATGCCCATGAGATGGAAAGGCTTGATAGGATTCTAAAAGCTACTAATTCAGTTATTAAGGGCCCTCTACCCAATGTTTCTTCCAAGTAATTTTAAGACAACCGTGAGTTCCATTGCTTTGAACAAGATTTTTGAATCATTTCCGATAAATCAATGGCAGGAATTCCATTGACGATAGATCTGTGGATGTCTCCTTTCATAAACTCAAGATCTACATCATCATCGGCACTAGGAGAACCCAACTCTTCTTTATCAATCGCTCCAGGATTGATCCCCAGAAGTTTGTCCTTCTAGGATATCTTTGGACTCGATCCAGATTCAACCATCATAACAGTATCTTCCTCACCATTTCCTTCTTTGAAACGAACTTTCTTTGTAGTGCGATCCGTATCCACCCTAGACCTATCACCATCATCTATAACCAGATGAGAAGAATTGTTGCCAGAGCTCAGAGAGAATTCTTCCATTTTTTTCCAATGGTATTAAAATTTAAGAAGACTATTTCTTCCCGATAATAATTTAGATTTTAGTTAAGATAATTAGAAGTTTAAATTAAATTAGGATAATTAAAGTTCTAATCTATTTAAGATCATTAATAATTTAAATTAATAGGTTAGATAATAATTTTAGATTTTAATTAAGATAATTAGGAGTTAAATTTAAATTAGGATAATTAGAGTTTTAATTTAGATAAGATAATTAAAGTTTAATTAATAGGTTAGATAATAATTTAGATTTTAATTAAAATAATTAGAATTTTAAATTATATTAGGATAGTTAGAGTGATGCGGTCGTTGAGAGCACCAAAAATAACCTATTCCTTGTAAAATAATGAAAAAGAAATAGCAAAAGGGGAAGTAGGGTCGAATCCTCAAGGACCGGATTATACGAATGCTTGTCTCTCGAAATCCTGGGCAGAATCGTGTCCAAGAAAACCTGCGTTCCTAAAAAAAATAAAAAACAGAATTTAAGAATTGATTTTGGAAGCGAAAATAAAATAAAAACAGAATTTAAAGTTTACTGAAATTATGATTACGAAAATAATAAAAATAATAAAGAGAGTTTTAAGAGAAAAGAAATTCTTATGGGAAAGTTCCAGCCTCCAGTTGTCTCATTCCGCCTTGGGCTCAATCCTTGGCTTTTGGATGATCCTTCTCGACTCAAGTAAGCCAGTTATAGTGGAAGAGGATGCCTACGACCACCAGCTCCAAAGATTAGATTTACGATTTTTAGGGAACCTGACTCTAGCCAGTAATCTATGCTAGATCAACGCTTCTCAATGGCGAATCCCACGCCATTTTGTCTCTTTGGCTCGCCAACCTCTGACGTAGTAAGTTAACGAACCGACTATGCAGTCCTTCCAAAACATACAAAGCGGCCGCCTTTGCATATGCTAAAAAGCTTACTTCTTAAGGGCCATGGACGGAAGCGTCAGCCCGTAGTGCGGAGAAACGATGAATACTTGGCGAGAAGGCTAAGTACGGATTCTAAGCCTCAAGAACCCTTTTTGGGGAAATATTGACAACTTTTGGCTAGAAGGGTTTTAGTGGCTCATGATAATTGTGGGAAAGAAAATAAATAAAAATATGGAAAAAGAAATTTTATTGAAAAGAAATATGAAAGAACAAAAGACTTTTGGGGGAGAGTGTTTACAGAAAAAGATCCTCCCAAATAGAGTCACTTCACCCCCTATTTATAGTGCTAGGGAGATAGTCTAATTGAACTTAAATTTTAAAAAGATAAATACATTTAATTAAATATAAACAAAGATAATTAAAATAAAATCCTAAATTTGAATAATCCTAATAATTATCTTAATATTAATTATCCTAATAGAATAAAATAAAATAGAGTCTTCCAAAATAAAATCTCTTCTATTTGCTTTTAAGTCCTTGTGCCTTCCATGTTCGCACTTTTGGCACCATATTTGTCCCACGTTGCATATTGGCCCATTTAATCTCCGAATTGACGCTTTTCCCTTGAATTTACTTTTCGCCTCCAATTTAGTCCCTAAAAGATAAAAAGACATAAATAGCTCAAATTAGTAGGCTCAAGCTCAAAATAAACACATGATTAATATATAAAAACACGTCATTTTAGAGTATTATCATAGAGTTTTAGTTTATTTAAAATAATTAATAATTTAAATTAATAGCTTAGATAATAATTTATATTATAATTAAAATAATTAAGAGTTTAGGGTTCCTCAGATAGCAAGTTGATTATTAGTTGAGCTGCTTAAAGTAGGTCACATGTTTCTCAGATCAAACTTGACCCGTCTAGGTTTTTTCTAGACCCTACCAATTTTACGTCAAATAATGTTAATTTAAATTTGTTTCCAACTTAAAATATATTTTAAATTTTAAATCTATTACATACATTTTAATTTTATTTATCTTGTGTATTTAAAAAAAAAAAGTTAACCCGGCACATTCCTATTAAACAAAGTCAAGTTTTATTTTATTTTGTGTATGTTAAGTTGGATATACACTTATTTAAGGGTTTTTTTTTGTATTTTAAATTTATTTATTTTGGATATGAGACCTTATAATATATATGATATTAGTATAAAATATAAAATAATTATAATTATTTTATTAATAATATTTTTATTCTTAGTATTATTGTTATTATCACTTACTTAAACTTTGAATTTATATTAAATTACATATTTTTAGATTAATTATTACCTGATTAATAAAGAATTATATATCAATTAAAACTGAGGTTTAGCCCATAAATAGATGTACTAGCAAAACATTTTCATTCGAATAGCATATCAATTTTTTTTTAAAATATCACATTTTAGTATTGTTTTATAGTTTTTGTTTTTATCACTAAAAATATATGATTTTTTTTATTTTTAAAAATGTTAAAGAGGAAAACAATAATAATTAATAGTAGTCTGCTACCCTAGCACGTTACTTATGCTCTCTCTGGCATTTTTTTTAGGGTTTTATTGTGTCTTTTTTGTTGGCAGCAATCGTCTCTACAATATTCTTAAATTATTAGGAATAGTTTCTCCATGCTATTGGTTATCTTTCTGCACCCATGGAAACAGATTGTGTAGGATTAACTTTCGATGAAGAAGAAGAAGTAGTTTTGCAAGTTCAAGTGGATCCGAATACTGAAAGGGAAGAAGTAGCTCTCAAATTGGTGGGGTGTTTTTTAACAGCCAGTATTATTCACTTCCCAGCAATAAAAAGCACTATGGCTAATTTATGGCATCCTGTTAGGGGTGTTCAAATTAGAGATCTGGGGGGGAAAAGTATTTATTTCAATTTTTTCATATTATGGATATGGAAAGGGTTTTAAAGGGGTCACCATGGACATTTAATAATCATCTATTGATATTGTATAAGTTACAATAGGGAAAGATCCACTAAAAATTCCTTTAATTTCAATGCCTTTTTAGGTACAAGCTCATGATGTTCCCATAGGCTATTATTCCGAAAATCTGGCTATGTCAACTGGGAAATTTTATGGGAAACTTTCTAGAATATGATGGCTCAAGTTTAGGGAAAGAAAATAGAAATTTTATGCGAATACGAGTTCAAATTGATATATGACGCCCTCTTAAAAGGAAGAAAAAAGTCATGTTTTGTGGAAAATGCTCTTATGTCAGATTCAAGTATGAAATATTGTCTCTTTTTTGCTTCTATTGTGGTCGTTTAGGTTATAGTGATTCCTTTTGTGAAGCTAAGATGGCGCTAAGGGTAGAAATCGTTGAGATGGGTTGGGATTTATATTTGCAGCACAATCAAGGAGAGCCCAAGCAATGAATAGTGTCTGGTTACCGGAGGAAGGAAGAGTATTGGGTGGTATCAACATAGATGGTAATTCCCAAGGAAATAGTGGGTGGGGAATAAATAAAAGAATCAGATGCGTTAAGGATATTGATTCTATTTAGGATTCAACCTAGAAGGAAAAATGTCTTCTTTGCGACAAGGGAAAGAAATTTTATTATCTAGTTAAATCCAAACTGCAATGGATCATGATCTGGAGGATGGGGTGGTAATAGGTAAGGAGGGGAAAAAGAGAGCTAGAGGGGAGATTGAAGAAAGCAATAATATGGTGATTTGAAATAGGAGGTTATCGAAAATTACTCATTTATCATCTGCGGCTGCCAAAATGCAACCCGACCAGACGCAATGAAAATCTTGAGCTGAAACATTCATGGTTTGGGGAATCCATGGATAGTTCAAAGACTTCAGCATTCGCTGAAGTTACAATATCCCCAAGTGGTCTTATTTATGGAAACAAAAATCAATAGGAGTCAGATGGAAAAAGTAAGACGGAGTTGTGGTTTCCATTATGGTATTGATGTGGATTTGATTGGCTCTAGAGGAGGATTATGTTTAGCATGGCGAGGGGATGCTAATATAATGCTCCAAAACTTCTCAAACCGTCATATCGATGTGATTATTGAGGACTCAGGAGATAGGAAGAAGTGGAGATTTACAAGTTTCTATGGTTCTCCTTACACACATGATAGGGATGAATCATGGAATCTATTGCGGAGCTTACGTAATAATGGAGAGTATCCATGGCTGGTTTGTGGGAACTTTAATGAAATCTTATATGGTTTTGAAAAGAAAGGAGCCTTACCTCGAGAGGAGAGAAGGATGAAAGCTTTTTGAAAGGTGTTAGAAGATTGTAATTTGGTTGATATGGGCCATTCAGGGAATTGGTTCACTTGGGAGAGGGGAAATTTTCCAGAAACGAATATACAAGAAAGATTAAATAGGGAGTAGCTACAGAAACATGGATATCTTTATTCCCAGATTTCTTAATTCAACACCTATGTAACACCCCTTACCCGAGTTCGATGCCGGAATAGGATACGAGGTGTTACCAGACTTGAACACATACATACAAACATTTTCGAGTCATAAAATTTGGCTCGACTTTAAAACTTTCAAACTTCCTCTTAACAACCCTAATATAGACATACGGGGCCCAAAACGCGCTTTGGAAATGGTTCGGGAATAAACTAAACACTTTAGAAAACTTTGTAAAATTTCAAAGCAGACAGGGGCATATGCCCGTGTGGAAAGGTGACGCGCCCATGTGTCATCTTAACATGGCCATGTTGAAGGCCCGTGTGGCTCACACGGCCTAAACATATCGAGACGTGCCCGTGTCCTTAGCCCGTGTGAATTTATTTCTCGATTAAAAACCTACAGGGCTTTTTACACAGCTTGGCACACGCCGGTGTCCATTGCTCGTGTCCCTCACACTACCGTGACACACCCGTGTCTCAGCCCGTGTACAAAACCCTTGACATTTTGTTTCTGATGGCAGCAACCATTTAGGGGCACATGGCCATGGTACACGCCCATGTACTAGGCTATGTCCTCCACACGATTGGGACACATGGCCATGTCTTTGCCTGTGTGGTTATTACTGGGCATTTTGTTTTGCAAAATTTAGGTGCAGGGGACAAACGGCCTGACTACACGCCTATGGGGCAAACCGTGTGTCACACACATTTTAGTGTCTACCCACGTGGACAAAAACAAGGCTATCTACCTAGCCTTTTTGCCACCCTTACTTGCACCAACCTACAAAACATCAAACATCTCCAATCCAAGCATAAACACACATAACCAAAACAGCCACAACCAAACATCCACATCCATAAGAATTTTCATCAAATATATTTAATAGTAATCAATATTAGCCAATATCAATGGCCTATACAAAATGAATATCACATCCATATAAGCCAACACTTGTGGCTAAACTAAATGACACTAAACAAAAAGAATAAGTCCCTTTACTTGCCACACTCAAAACATTTAAACTAACTATACCAAAAGCTTCAGGTGATAATGTGACTAATGCCTCTGACGTCCCTTGATTCCCGATGCTAGCTTGGGGGCACTATAAGAAAATAGAAAAGAGAGGGAATAAGCATAACGCTTAGTAAGTTACAAGTAAATAATTAACATTGCTTTACCAAGTAACATCATACTCATAACACATCATACACTTGCACAAGTTTCTTGAATGACCATAGACATAAATTACTCATTTCATCCTTACTATTCATATACATAACTCGAGCTTATTCTCATGAGTTTCATATAAGTATTTGTATCACTTGCAACGTAATCATAACTTTTCTCAATCATGATGTAATCTTTAAATTACTCGTTGAACTGGTTGGAATAGTAAATGGATACCCGATAAGCCTCATACAAAAGGGTAAGATGTCGATGCCATGTCCCAGACATGGTCTTACACTGGCTCTCATATATCAATGCCATGCCATGTTCCAAACATGGTCTTACACTAGCTCACATGTCGAGGCCAATGCCATGTCCCAGACATTGTCTTACACTAGCTCTCATATCAATGTCGATGCCATGTTCCAAACATGGTCTTACACTGGCTCACATATTGAGGCCGATGCCATGTCCCAGACATGGTCTTACACTAGCTCTCATATCAATGTCGATGACATGTTCCAAACATGGTCTTACACTGGCTCACATATCGAGGCCGATACCATGTCCCATACATAGTCTTACATTAGCTCTCATATCAATGCCGATGCCATATTCCAAACATGGTCTTACACTGGCTCACATAACCCTAGTATCATGGCATGGATATCCGATCTATTCTTACGGTTCAACAGGGAGTCTCACCACATCAAATTTCGTCATGTATATTCGTAACAAAATCGAGCATTTCATGTAATATTGATAATTTAATGCATAATAACAATAGAGTTGTAATATTTGCATGCAACTTACCTCGGTATACAAAAAGTGGGTGACTAGTTGGATTTAGTCTACTAGCTTGGCCTTCCCCCGGTCTAGCCCCGGATTTTGTATTTCTTGATCTAAAATGATAAAAATTCACTGATTTAATCATCATATTAATCAATGCATTTCATAATTCATATTTTGGCAAATTAACCACTCTGCCCCTAGACTTTCACAAAATTATGATTTTACCCTTAGGCTCGTAAATTAATTTTTATCAAATTTCCTATTTAACCAAGCCTAGCTGAACCTTTATTAAACTTATGGCATCTCCCAATTTCGATTATTTCACACAATTACTACCTATTTTATAACATTTACAAAAAGGTTCACTTTAGATGTTTTTCATGAACACCACTTCACAAGAGTTATTTATTTCATAACTATAACTCATTTCCTTCCATAAAGTTTCAGCTCATAACATAAATTCTTTCATGGCAAAACCCTAAACTCTCAACCATATTGCAAAATAATCCCCCCATTAGCTAGATTAATCTACAAGGGTCCCAAAAATACAAAAATTATCAAGAAAAGTCATCAAAATGACTTACTTATGAGAGAACTTAATGGCTGAAAGTTTCAAGCTTCAAAAAACCCTTTCTTACTGATTTTTTTGGTGGAGAGGATGAATGGTAAAAAGATGAAGCCCTTTTATTTTATTTTATCTTATTTCTAGTCAAAATAGGTTACCAACTTCACCTAATTTTGAATTTTCTATTCTTCTTTGTCCCTATGGCCGGCCACCCCTATTGAAATGGGTCTATTTTCCCTTTAAAGACCCCTAATTATGATTCTCTAGTTATTTAACACCATTTGTTAGAAAAACAAAACTTTTGTCCTTTATGCGATTTAGTCCTTTTTCGCAATTAAGCTCACAATCGCTTAAATTAATTCATCAAAATTTTCATGCATCCATGTAAACGTGCTATAACACATAAAATACTATTAAAAATAATTTCTCTAGCCTCGGATTAGTGGTTTCAAAACCACTATTTTAGGCCCAAAATCGGGCTGTTACAGCCTACCTCACTCCTTCTCAGATCATTGTCCATTACTCATTAATACAGAGTGCAAAGCTAGAGCAGATTAATAAAAATTTTAAGTTTGAAGCTTGGTGGGTTTTGAAGGTAATGCTTATTGAGGAGTTTAGGTGTATTTGGGAAAATTCCATAGGAGATCTTTTGAGCAAGCTGAAAAATATGAAGAGGGGCTTAGAGAGATAGGCAAGCCAAATACAACGAAGTAGAAAAATGAAAAAAGAGATACTAACTTCAAAACTAACAACGTTACTGGAATATGATAGAAGTGAAGAAAATTTGGCAGAGCTTTTAGATACAAAGATTCAATTGAATTTTGAGATAGAGAAGGACGAATGTTATTAGGAAAAGAAGGCTCGAATAAATTGGCTAAAGTTTGGAGAAAAAATACCGCGTTTTTCCATAAGCAAGCAACGCAAAGAAAGAAGAGGAATTTTATCCATAAAATGTAATTCGAAGATGGCAGGGAGACGAAAGAGGTCGAGGAGATGGAAGAAATCGTAAGATCGTATTTTTAGAAGTTATTTTCAGCAGAAAGGCAAGGAAATTATGATCAAATATTGTTAGGAGTTGATTGTTGTATTTCTGAGGATGATAATTATAGATTAAAAGCAAGCTACAGTTAAGAGGAGATACGAGAAGCTTTATCAAAACTAGGCCCTACAAAAGCACCAGGAAATGACGGTTTTCCAACTTTATTTTGTCAAAAATGTTGGTCGATCATTGGAGAGGATGTTTCAACTTTTTGCCTTCAAGGACTGAATGAAGGTATAGAAATACGCTCGATCAACAAAACAAATATCGTGCTAATCCCAAAAATTCTTAATCCTTCTAATATTACTCAATTTAGACCAATTAGCTTATGCAATGTGCTTTATAAATTGATAGCTAAGGTCATAGATATTCGGCTTCGGGTAGTGATTAATAAATGTATAGATGTAGCACAAAGTGCTTTTGTACCAAGAAGGCTGATTTTTGATAATATGTTACCGGCTTATAAAATCTTACACACTTTAAAACATAAGAAGATGGGGAAAAATGGACTTATGACGATGAAACTAGATATAAGTAAGGCATACGATAGAGTCGAATGGAATTTTGTGGAAGGGATAATGAAGAAAATAGGATTTAATCCAGCATGGGTTGACTCGATAATGAAATGTGTGTCTACAGTATCATATTCAGTGGTTTTCAATGGAAACATAGGGGAAACTTTTCATCCAACTAGAGGTTTTAGACAATGAGATCCTTTAAGTCTGTTTTTGTTCTTATTTTGTGGGGAAGGTCTCTCTAGTTTTATGAAGCCTGCAATAGAAGGAGATATACTTAAAGGAGTAAAAACAAGTCGAAGTGGCCCAGCTATCTCACATTTACTCTTTGCAGACATTTGCATTTTATTTGCAGAAGCTACTGAAAGGAGAACACATTCATTAAAATAGATTTTGAAAGAATATGAGATTTGTTCAAGCCAATGTGTTAATTATTCATTAAAATAGATTTTGAAAGAATATGAGATTTGTTCAAGCCAATGTGTTAATTATGATAAATCGACAGTACTTTTCAGCACAAACACATAAGATGGAGAAATGGCAGGAGTTTCAAGTATACTCAGAGTAAGAAGATCAACTAATCCAGAACGATATCTAGGGCTCCCTAATATGGTGGGAAGAAGGAAGAGATCAACATTTCAAGCTTTGAAGGACAGATATAAACAACGAATTAATAACTGGAGCATAAGGCATCTCTCTCAATAAGGTAAAGAAGTTTTCGTAAAGGCTATACTCCAATCCATCCCAACTTATACGATGGCTTGCTTTCTACTTCCTAAGTCTCTATGTACTGATTTGGAGTGTATAATAGCTTATTTTTTGTGGCAAAGAAGTCGCGATAGGAAGGGCATTCATTGGTGTGCTTGGAAGGAATTATGCTTATTAAAAGAAGATGGTAGTCTTGGTTTTTAAAATCTTGCAAAATTTAATATAGCGTTATGAGAAAAGTAGGGATGGCGTCTTATAAACTATCCAAATTCATTATTAGCTCGTGTTCTAAAGGTAAAATATTATCCTAATTTGGATTTCTATAATGCTCGGTTAGGAAATTTACCTTCGCTTACTTGGAAGAGTGTCTGGGCAGCAAGAGGGCTTCTGGAGAAAGGTTTATGCTAGAGGGTTGAAAGAGGTGATCAAATTTCTGTTTGGAATGATTTGTGGATTTTAGGAAATAAAGCAGACATATTACAAAATCAAGACAACAATGAAAATATTAAGTTTATTTCAGATTTAATAGAGGCCACCAATAGGAGCTGGAAAATAAAGGTAGTTATGAATACCTTTCGATTGGATGTAGCAAAAAAAATCTTGCAGATTCCACTGGCGGAGACAGCACATGAAGATTTTCAAGTATGGAGAAGGGAACTGTCCAGGGATTTCTAAGTCAGGAGCACCTATAAACTATTACAGGAGACTAACTTGGATCCTAGTAGTTATAGTTTACACGCCGAACTAAAAATTTCTATAGGAAACTATGGAAATTATACATCCCCTCAAAAATTATAATTACAGTATGTAGAATCTCTTGGAACTTTATTTTGTCCCTTGTTAACCTCAGACATAAAAGAGTCGTGGTGGAAGATCAGTGCCCTCAATGTCGTCAAAATGAGGAAGACAGTAGCCATATTTTTCAATAGTGCCCTACAATGGTTGAGGTTTGGAATCATTTCAATCTATCATGGGTACTAAATAAAAATACTCAAAATATGTGGGAATGGCTTACCTGGGGCTTCTGTAAGGAGACTAATGAACAGATCCGATTATTCTGCTGTGGACTCTGGTTAATCTGGTCCAACAGAAATCATTTGTTATATGAAAGAAAAAATGTGAAAAGAAGAGAAATATCGAAGCAAGTTCAATGTTATATCATAGAGTTGGATGCAACAAAAGAGAAAAAAAACTCACCCTTCAGTCTAATGGAAATATTCAACAGGATTATCAAAGAACAAGGGTCACAGTTCTTTTTGACGCAGCCTTTGACCATCAATCTTCCAGATCAACTACAGGCCTGCTTGTACGAAATGAAGTGGGGGAGATCCTTGCATCAAAGACGGTTTTTCACTCCGAGATAGCAACTCCGTTCACGGCAGAGGCACATGTAGGGTTACAGGCAATGAAATTAGGAATTTTTATGGGCTTTAACAAAATGGAAGTAGTGGGAGATTCAAAAACTGTTATAAAGAAATGCCAAAGTACTGATATAGGTAAATCGGCCATTGGAGCAATTACCAAAGATATACAAAGCAAAAAAGACAAATTTCAGGAGATTGAGTTTCATTTTGTCTCTAAAACAGGGAATATATACGCCCATGTTATTGCAAATGAGGCCCTAAAGAAGAGAGAAAGTTATTACTTGGTGGGAGGAATTCCAGAATGTGTTCGTCAAGCACTGGAGAATTTTCGGCCAAGGTATCCGGATTGAATGAAAGGGAAAATGAAAGCTTTTGAGAAGAGGTAGTAGAAAAAATTAAAAGTCATTATTGAAAACCTGCTATCATTAATGGTTAGGTCGGTGATGTGAAAAGACAGGGTCTATTAGTATCCAGCTGTCGATTTGACTGGTATAGGATAAGATTTGATTTTCTGATTTGATTTAGTTGAAATTGGACGAGTTGGGCTAGTTCCGTAAGTTTTAGGCCCAATTTTATTTAGTAGGCTTTTGTTTTTTTTTTAGTTATTCTTTTGATTAGTATCTTGTTAATGGACTTCAGTCCAGTTCTGTTCTATGTATTATTTCTTTTTATTAATAAATCCAGTCAGATCTTTTATTCAAATATATATATGATTTTTTATTTAATATTAGATTTATTTTGTTTTGTTTTTATTATTTGATATTTGATACTTTTATTATTATTCTATTTTAATATGCTCACTTGCACCATTGTGATTTTCTTTATCACGGTGTTTCAAAATATTATGTCTAATAAGTTGAAGTATCTCAAAATTTTGAAGTATTTTTTTTCTTTTGTAAGATGTTACTGGTTTGATTATTAATGTCAAATATAATTTTTTTTAAAAAATATTTAGTATTTAATATTTTACTATTGGTTGCTTTTTTTTCATTTTTTAAATATTTTATTTTATTTTTTAATTATTTTTTAAAATTAATCAACATTTATTATAAATTAAAGGATTAATATTAAATTTAATTTTCAATGTTTACATCTTTTATCAATTTTATCATTATTCTTTTTTTCATTAAATTTGACCCTCAGCCTTTCAAAAAAGAGACATTGTTTTTTTAACGAAAATACTAACTATAGCATTATTTTTTTAACAGTATTAGCATGACAATTCACATAAACTTCATGCTGACAAGACCCTATTTGTCTTATACGCTACGTCAACAAATAATTTAAATTTTACAAAAATAATAATAATAAATTGAGTACATGTGAATTGTTAAGCAGGCTACCATAATTAAAATTATAATGTTTTAGTTAGTATTTTCGTTAAAAAAATAATTCTACTCTTTTTAAAAGATTAATAATCAAATTCGATTTTTTTAAAAGATTGATAATCAAATTCAACTTTCCAAAATTGAATGTGTTGAATGTGTTTAATAAGTAAATGAAAAAAAATTTGTTGTAAATGTCATAATCATCAGGAATTGAATTCAATTTGTTTATTCCACAAGCCTTAAGTCAAATTGATGAACATCCTCCAACATTATTTTTTTGGTTTTCTAAATGTAAAAAAAAAAAAATTATCGATTAAGTTTTAATTTAATTAGTATAGAATAATATATTATTTTTAATGTAAGAAGATGTGAGTTTAAGTGTGTTGAAGGTCATATGAATAGTTCTAAGCATTATTCTAAAAGCAAAAGATATAATCAAAAAAAAATATAATAAAATTAATTAAAAAATTTCCATTTGAAGTTAGATATATGATAAAATGAAGTTTTTATTTGTAAGTAGGTGGATTAAATTAGAACATTGTTAGCCCAAAAGTTGAATTGGTCGAGCCCAAACTATCTTTGTTTTCTAAAAGAAGAAAGGAATAAACTAATAAGGAATATACTAGCAAGAAATTCCAAAGAGGCAAATCAAGCAAGCAGGAGCTTTTACAGAAGCAAGGCAACCCCGTACCCTTCCCAGAAAAAAAGGTGGAAATTTCATCTGCAGCTGATGATTGGAGATGGTTCTTCACCACTACCTTTAAATAGGAGGAGATTAACTAATATTGATTCCATGGAGGCTGCATCAGCTAAAGTCGGTCCTTGATTTAATTTTTGTTCTTGCTGTTCTATATGTTGTTTTTAAGTATTGGGTTGATCCGGGTTTTTACTTTGATTATCGATTCCTATGATGGGTCTGCATCCTCTTGTTTATGCAACTGAGTTTGTTTCTGTTTCTTTATTTTTAGATAGTGAAAGAAAGATTTAAGTCGGTGAATCATTATATATCTAGTTGAGCTCAAATCTTTTAACATGGATGATAACTGAAATTAGCTTAACTTTGATGGAATTAAACTTCATCTTGGTTTCCTTTTGCTATCTTTATCAAGAATAGTGGTTCATTCATGAAAGTTGGTCAGTAGCTTCTCTTTTGGTTTTTAGGTGAAATTGCTGTTAAAAAGTTTATACGAAGGTAAATTCCGGGGGTAATTCTTTCCCCTCTTTGTTTACTTCTTTGAGTAGCTTTTTTGTAGTAATCGTCTATAAGGAATGTCATGCATATGAAGTTGTTGAAACCCGGTTGGATTTGGACATAACCGTCTCGAAGGAACACCGACAGCTTTTTACATTATTCATATGGTTGTCATAAGTGTCAAGACAGATTTTGCTTTCCTTTATGTAATTATATTTGATGGAACTATACATTAGGACCTCTAATTCACGACTCCGTAACTCGCATGATATGTTGTATGCAGGTTGCTGTTACGCAATTTATTTATGCTTTTTTTTAATTATTTCATTTCTATGATTATAGGCTAAACTTGCTGCTGCAAAAGAGAAATTTGGACGAGAAATTCATGTCTTCGAAACTGAAGGACCATCGCCAATACAAAATGAAGTGCCCAGCACTGGTGCGAGCGACCCTGCAAAACATATTTTCAGACTTTTAACTTGCCTATTGACTAGAAGTGACAGTTCATTTCGTAAACTGATAAAATGCACTTATTTATTTTTGGGCAGAGGAGTCGGATGACGTCTATGAGTTCACAGCAGAAGATTATCATCGAGTAATGGCAACTAAAAAGGAAGGTACTTTTGGCAATGAACACAACTCATTTATCAATTTTATCCTCTAGCTTCATTTAGATATTTTTACCAGCTGATTTTGGGATTCATTTACGTTAAAATGACTCTGGCATGCTATGGCACACTTTTTTGTTAGAGATATATTTACACCATTTTAAGTGGATAAAATTTTGAAACAGATAACTACTTAAAGACACGAAAAATTCGAGAAGCAGAGGAGGCAGCCCGCAGATCAAGAGTAACAAAGGTCCTTGCTAATTGCTACTTGCCACACTTTTTGTGGGTCTTTTAGTTGTCTTGCCTTTGATAAGTTTCAATGTTCATGTGCAGGCTGTGATAAGGGTCCGCTTTCCTGATAACCACACATTAGAGGTCACATTTCATCCATCAGAAACAATTCAGTGCTTGTATGACCTTATCATGAGAGTGATTTCTCGACCGGATCTACCGTTCTATTTATGTAAGCTTATTTAAGTTGTAAAATACTAACTGTGGTGTTGGTTGTGAAGCCAATGCATTAAATGCCTATCGTCCAATCATGTTTCAGATACTACTCCTCCCAAGAAGCAAATAAAGGACATGACACAAGATATTTTCTCTACTGGTTTCATTCCGGGTGCAATTGTGTATTTTTCATATGATCTCCCAAAAGGTTAGTTATCTGACTTTTTCGTATGATCCCCCTCTTAGTTCCTTAGGTTGGAAGTTATCTGATTCCTCAAAATATGATTCACTCCGGTTAATGACACTTTGAAATGTTTAGGTGCCGATGCCACAGCTGCCAATTCAGCAGCCTTCCTTCTAGACGAAGTCATGTCTTTGAAAGGTTTGGAGGTCATAGCTGGTGCTGAGCAGGCAGAGGCAGTTCAATCTGCCCCAGAACCTGGTGTTGGTGCCAGTACAGTACCCTTCCCTATTGCCCAAACCAGCAAGAGAAAAAACCTGGGAGGCCAAAATGGTTTAAAATGTGAATCAAGCTTATTATTACAATTTCATATATCTCCATAGTGATACTGATTCTTGGCCACACTGAGTCGATCAAAATGCCAGATGACTATATAAGAAAAGGAGAAAGTTGTTAAATGGTGTTGAGCAGGTGATTCTTTTCAAGTCAAGGGTGTTAAAATTTGCAAAAGAACATCAAATGTGAATACTTGTTACAACTTCATTCATAATCTGATCCCTTCCCTCTGTTTCATTTTTATTCCTTCCAACTTCCAAGTGTTGGTAAGTTTCTTGAACCACAGGATGCTGCTTCATCATTTTGCTTTTGGAGTCTCAGTTGGCCTTAGAGTGAAATTTTGAATGTTCAAGAGTTTGTTTTGTTTGATAGCAATTATTTTCTCAAAACGCATGCATTATCCCCTTCTTTTTTATGCTCATAAACCAACAATAAAATATTTTTATTCATATTTAATGATTTTAGTAGATCTATTCATGGGCTGGGTTATTTTTTCAGGCTAAAAGGACTACTCAAAATTTAAAAGGGTTTGGGTAAAAATATTAGGTCAGAAAAATAGGTTTGAAAAAGAACTTAGACTCATTTAAAATATGGGTTGGACTTGGGCTTGAACATTCAAGGCTCAAGCTCGACTCCCTGACCAGTTTTATGTTATTTTTATATATTATGTAATTTAGAACACATTAAAAAAACAAGCTTATACTATATATATATAATATTCCTTTAATGTAAATATTAAAATAATGTTAAAGATGATTATATAAAAAATCTATTAAATTATTAAATATTAAAATAATATAATATAAATTTTTAAAAAATAATTAAAAAATAATATGGACGACTTAAAATGAGTTTGAGTTTGTTTTTTACAAATATAGACGGGTTTAGACAAATCTCTAAGTTTAGATTTTTGGTTGGGTCAGGCTTAGAAAATTATAAAATATATTAATATTGTACTTAAATCCGTCTCGGCCCGATTTATGAACACCATTAGATTTTAGTGACTTTCATTATTTTGATTTAACATTTTTAAAGGAATTTGATTAAATTGAATTATATGATTTTTTTTAAAATCATAAAAAAGCACACACTGAAAAGTCAAAAATAAATGGTAAGTATAGAATTGCAGGATTTTTTATTCTAAATCTAAAGTTACAAGATTCTTTTAAGTTTTTTTATACATTTTAAACTGAAAAAAAAATAATTGTTTTGAAATCTTAACTGGACCCTCCTAATCAGAGCCGTCCATTGCTCTTTTTCATCACGTCTGTTGATTATAATTGATATTATTTGGATCTTGAAATACCTGATGTCATTTTTATTTTATTCCCAGCGAAGGTTAAAAAGTGAGAGAACCGTTTTCATGATTCGCAAATTTGTTAGCGCCATTGTGTTTTTCTACGGTCCTCTCCTTCGTATATTATTGTATTTGCAATATACACCCTTTGACTCTTCTATTTTAATGTTTAAGCTTATCCTTATCTACTCTCTTTGGATTTCAAGCTCATGCTATTTAGTTTTTGTTTTTAATTGCCATATGAAAATTATACACAATTTCAATATTTTTTTATTCTTGCATTTTAAGTATGAGTTTGGCTAACTAAAGCTCCATCAAACGAAAAGGAAGCAAACTATTTTCATAATTCAAAATGTAACAACCTTTTTTTTTTAAATGGCTTTCATTGAAAAAGAGAAAAAAAAACCACAGGGGCAAGGCCCAAGTTCAAAGATAAAGGCAACAGAATACAACAGGGCCCCAAAGCAACTCGAAAAACACAAAAGGGAAAAACAAAAAACATATAGAAAAAAACCCTAAAAACTGCCTCAAAATCAGTAGAAGGAAGCCAAAATCCCCAAAGCTAAAATTGTTGAACCTGCAAGCATGACAGTAGTGAAAAAAGAAAACAAAGCAAGGTCAAACAAAGTAAAGCTGTAACACTCCTTACTCGAGTTCAACGCCAGAACAGGATACGAGGTGTTACCGTACTAAAACACATGCTTACAAACATTTCCGTGCCATAAATCTTCATCTAAAGTAATTTTTTTTGAAAATCAAACATAAAGTCCCTAATATGAGCCCACGAGGCCCAAAACACACTTCAAAAAAGATTCGGGACTTAACTGAGTACTTTAAAAAACTTTGAAAAATTTCAAGGTAAATAGGGCACACGCCCATGTGTCGTCTTAACATGATTGTGCTGAAGGCCCGTGTAGCTCACAAGGCCTGGGCATATCTGCACACGCCTATGACCCTAACCCGTGTATATTTATTTTTCAATTCAAACCTACAGGGGTTTTTACACGGCCTGACACACGCTCATGTCTATGGCCCGTGTTCCTCACACGGCCATGACACGCCCGTGTCTCAGCCTGTGTACAAAAACTTTGGCATTCTGCTTCTGACGCCATCAACCCATTAAGGGCACACGGCCAAGGCACACGCCCGTGTGTTAGGCCGAGTCCTCTACACGACTAAACACATGGCCGTGTCTCTGCCCGTGTGTTTACTACCATGCATACTGACTTGTAAAATTGAGGTGCTGGGGACACACAACCAAACTACACACCCGTGGCGCAGACCGTGTGTCACACACGGTCTAGGAACACGCCCGTGTGTTTGTTTGTGTGGACAAAAATAAGGCTATTTACCAAGCCTTTTTGCCACCCTTACTTGCACCAACCTACACAACATCAACCAAAACCAATCCAAGCATAACACATATAACCAAAACAACCACAACCATGAGAAATTTGCATCAAATGCATTTAATAATAATCAATATTAGCCAACATTAATGGCCTATACAAAATAAATATCACATCCATCATATGAGCCAACTCTTGTGGCTAAACTAACAAGACACTAAACAAAAGATTCAAGTCCCTATACATGCCAAAATCAAAATATTAAACTAGCTATACCAAAGCTTCAAGTGATAGTGTGATCGGTGCCTCCGACGTCCCTTGATCCCCGATACTAGCTTGGAAGCACTATAAGAAAATGGAAAGGAGAGGGAGTAAACATAGAGCTTAGTAAGTTGCATGTAAATAAATAACAACGTCAACCACATATATTTAAAACACATAGTATATAATAAATCAACATAACATTCTTGAGTGCACAAAGGTAGATATCACCACATACTTATACATCACAAATATAAGCCAAAGATTTCAAAATCATTTTCATAGATAGAACTTACTCATGTTATTCTTACCATTAAGACATCATAACTAGACTCATATCTCATGAGTTTCAAATAAGAACCTGTACCACTCACAACATAATTATATCATTCCATATCATTGTCATAAGCTTTAAAATAACTTGTGAAACTATTTGGAATACTAAAGGATATCTGACAAGCTTTACACAAGAGGGTGAATTGCTGATGCCATGTTCCAAACATGGTCTTATACTGGCTCACATGTCGAGGTCGATGCCATGTCCTAGACATGGTCTTACACTAACTCTTGTCTCAATGCCGATGCCATGTCCCAGACATGGTCTTACACTGGCTCTCATAATGTGGTTAATGCTATGTCCCAGACATGGTCTTACACTAGTGCACATATCAATGTCTATACCATGTCCCAGACATGGTCTTACACTAGCTCTCATTACATTGCTGATACCATGTTCCAAACATGGTCTTACACTGGCTCTCATATCGTGGCCGATGCCATGTCCCAGACATGGTCTTACACTAGCACACATATGACCCAAATGTCATGGCATGGATATCTAATCTATTCCTATGCTCAACCAGGAATTTACCACATTAATTTCATCACTCATTATTCATAATCATATTCAACCATATTATGTAAAATCGGTCATTCAACATATAATAGTGATAAAGTTGTCTTACTTACATACAACTTACCTCGGTATACAAAAAGTGGGCGACTAGTTGAATTTAATCTACTTGCTTAGCCTCCCCTAGTCTAGGCCCGGATTTTGTATTTCTTGATCTAAAATGATAAAAATTTGCTAATTTAATCGTCATATTAATCAATGCATTTTGTAATTCATATTTTGGAAAAATAACCATTTTCCCCTAGACTTTCACAAAATTACGATTTTACCCTTCAGCTCGTAAATCAATTTTTATTGAATTTCCTCATTAACCAAGCTTAGCCAAAACTAATTTAAGCCTATAGCATCTTACAATTTCAATTATTTCACACATTTACCACATAATTATAACTTATGCAAAATGGTCCCTAGTTAGAGTTTTCATAAAAACTACTTCACAAATGTTGTTTATTTAACAACCAAGATTCATTTTCTTCCATAAAAATTCAGCAAACAACATGAATACTCTCATGGAAAAACCTTATAATTTCAACCATTTTGCAAAATAGTCCCCTCATTAGTTAGATTATGCTACAAGGGTCCCAAAAGTACAAAAATTATCAAGAAAGACCATCAAAATCACTTACTTGCAAAGGTAAAGAGTTGCTGTAATTTTAAGCTTCCAAAACCCTTATTTTACTGGTATTTTTCGGTGGAGAGGAGAAATATGAGAGTTGATAAATTTTTCTCCTTATTTTATTTTATTTCTAGTCAAATTAGTCACCAACATTTTACCTAACTTTGACTCTATAATATTTTTGTCTTCTTGATTAGCCACTAACATATTTATGGTATATTTTCTCAATAAAGACCCCTAATTTAATGTTCTATAGCTATTTGAAACCTTTAACTAGTAGAACAAAACTTTCGCACTTTATGCAATTTAGTTCATTTTTCAAAATTAAGCATACAATCGCTAAAATTATTTCACCAAAATTTCATGCACTCATATAAATATAATATAACACATAAAATAATATTAAAAATAAATTCTCTAATCTCGGGTTAGTCATTTTGAAACCACTGTTCTGACTAGGCCCAAAATCGGGCTGTTACAATTCTCCCCCCTTAGGGATTTTCGTTCCCGAAAATCTTCCCGTTAAAAAATTTTGGGTAGTGGCCTCTTATAATTCCTCGGGCTCTCATGTGGCCTCTTCTACCCAGTGTTTATGCCATAATACTTTCACAAGTGTATACTCTTATTTCTCAATTGTTTAAACTCCCGAGCTAAGATCTTAATCGGCTCTTCACCATAAGTCATGTCAGACTAAATCTCAATCTCTGTTGGCGAAAGAACATGCGAAGGGTTAGAACGGTAACGGCACAACATCAACACATGAAAAATGTTGTAGATCTTCTCTAATTCGGATGGCAAGGCTATTCGATAAGCTACCGGTCTGATTTTCTCAGTCACCTCATAAGGTCCAATAAAACTTGGACTTAATTTTCCTTTCTTACCGAGTCTGAGGACTTTTTTCCATAGAGATACTTTCAAAAACACCTTATCACCGACTTGAAACTTAATTTCTTTTCGTTTCAAATCCGCGTAGGATTTCTATCTATCTGAAGCAGCCTTCAAACAGTCACGAATCACCTTCACTTTCTCTTCAGTCTCTTTAACCAAGTCAACCCCGTGAATCTGATTCTTACTGAGTTCAGTCAAATACAAGGGCATTCGGCACTTACGCCAGTAGAAAACCTCATAAGGTGCCATTTTCAAACTCGACTGATATCAATTATTATAGGCAAACTCTACCAGCGGTATATTTTTCCCAACTGCCTTGGAATTCTAGGACGCAACACTGTAACATGTCTTCAAGAATCTAAATTACTCTTTACGACTGACCATCAGTTTGCGGATGGAAAACTGTGCTAAAATTCAACTTTGTCCCCAAAGTTTCTTGTAACTTTTTCCAAAACCTCGAAGTAAACCTCAGATCTCTATCTAAAATAATCAAAAAAGGTATTCCATGAAGTCTCACAATCTCAAAAATATATAACTTGGCTAGCTTATCGAGTGAGTAGTCGGTACGCACCAGAACAAAGTGAGTTGATTTCATTAGTTGATCAACTATGACCCAAACAACATCTTTCTTTCTGGGTGAGAACGGCAATCCCGTCACAAAGTCCATAGTAATTCGATCCCATTTCTATTCGGGAACCATCATAGGCAGAAGTAAACCCAAAGGTACTTGGTACTCAGTTTTCACTTGCTGACAAATTAAACATTTCGACACAAACTCTGAGATGTCTTTTGTCATGCCCGGCCATCAATACAATCTCTTCAAGTTATTATACATCTTAGTACTACCCGAATGGATTGACATACAATTACTATGTGCCTCGTGAAGAATTTTGCCAATAAGCTCATCATCTTTAGGTATAGAGACCTTATCTCAGAACATCAAATAGCTGTCGGTACTAATCCAAAAATCTGATTCGTCAACTGTCTCACATTAAGTCATCTTAGCTTACAAATCTTTATCACTCTTCTAAGCTTCACAAATTTCTTGAAGAAACATAGGTCTAACTCTCAACTCTGCTAGAATCCAACCATCCTCGATTACAGACAACTGAGTATTCATAGCTCTCAAGGCAAACAATGACTTCTTACTTAATGCATCAGCGACCACGTTCGCCGTTCCAGGGTGATAGTCAATTACTAATTCATAATCTTTAATCAATTCCAGCCACCTTCTTTGTCGTAAATTCAAATATTTTTGAGTAATCAAGTATTTTAGGCCTTTATGGTCAGTGAATACCCGACATTTCTTGCCATACAAGTGGTGTCTCCAAATGTTCAGGGCGAGCATTATGGCTGCTAACTCTAATTCGTGAGTCGGATAATTTTTCTCATGCGGTTTCAGTTGTCTCGAGGTATATGCTATCACTTTGCCTTCTTGCATGAGCACGAACCCTAATTCAATCAAGGATGCATCGCTATACACTACGAATTCTTTTCCCAGTTCTAGTTGCACTAAAATCAGGGCTTCAATCAACAACGTCTTAATTTTTTCAAAGCTCTATTGGCATTTTTCTGTCCACTCGAACTTGACATCCTTCTATAGCAACCTTGTCATCGGAGTAGCAATCATGGAGAATCCTTTAACGAGTCTTTTATAGTAACCTGCTAAGCTTAGGAAGCTTCTAATCTCTGATATATTCCTTGACGATTTCCACTCAACAATAGTCGAGATCTTACTCGGGTCAACTCTAATCCCATCACTCGACACAATCTGTTCTAAGAATCTGACCTCTTGGAGCCAAAAGTCGTTTTTACTAAATTTGGCATACAACTGTTTATCTCTTAAAGTCTGCAAAACAGTTCTCAAATGCTCCGCATGATCACTCTCATCACGAGAATAAATTAATAAATCATCAATAAAAACCACAACAAATTTATCCAAGTATGGCCGGAAAATACGATTCATTAAGTCCATAAACACGGTGGAAGCATTTGTTAAGCCAAAGGGCATGACAAAGAACTCATAGTGCCTGTATCTCGTCCGAAACACGATTTTCGACACATCTTGCTTCTTAACTCTTAGCTGGTAATAGCCAGATCTCAAGTCTATCTTAGAAAACACCGTGGATCACTTTAATTGATCAAACAAATCATCGATCCTTCGAAAGGGATACTTGTTCTCCACTATCACCTTGTTGAGTTATCTGTAGTCTATACATAACCACATCGACCCGTCTTTCTTTTTCACAAAAAGTACCGGAGCACCCCACAGGGAATAGCTTGGTCTCGCAAAACCCTTATCAATTAATTCTTGTAACTGTACTTTTAACTCCTTTTAACTCCATCGGATCCATCTTCTACAAAGCAATTGAGATATGTACCGTACTAGGGACTAACTCGATACCAAACTCAACTTCCCTAGTTGGAGGTAATCGGGGCAATTCTTCCGGAAACACATCCGAGTACTCACATACCACTGGCACTAACTCAATCTTTACTCCCGACTCTTGGGTATTCAACACAAATGCAAGATAGGACTCATACCCTTTTCTCATGTATTTCTTAGCAGTCATAAAAGAAATCAGTACTGGTAAGTTGTTCGATTCACCTGATTCAACCCGAATAATATCCCTATTTTCACATCTCAATTCAATAAACTTACTACACAGTTTACTAACACGTTTTGAACAGTCAGCCAATCCATGCCAAGAATTAGGTTAAATTCATCAAACGATAGTAGCATGAGTTAGCCGAAAAATAGTGGCCTCTAATTATTAAAGGACAGTTTCTACACATTTTGTTAACTAATACATGTTTGCCTAACAGGTTGGACACTTTTACCACAAATTCAATAGACTCCACTAGTATATTCGTACAAGGTATCAATTTCATGCAAATATAAGAGTGGGTAGACCCCAGGTCGATCAAAGTAACCACAGATATATCATAGATAGAAAAGGTACCCATAATCACATCGGGAGACGCAACATCTTTGCGGGTGCGAATGGCGTATGTCCTTGCAAGTGCACTACCCTCGGACCTCACAGTAGAATCTTTAGGTGTACCTCTGCTGCCAGCCTCACTCCCAGGGTTCTTCTGTGGTATACCCCTCGAGGGAGCATTACTCGCTCTCACATATTCCTTTTTGTCTTTCTCCTCCATCTCAGGTTAGTTTCGAATAAATTGGTCTAATGAACCATAAGTGAAGAAACCTCTATCATTACCTCAGCACTCACCGAAGTGTCGTCTACCACGCTGCGAACACTCTGGTCTATTCGGTCGAGCACTACCAATGCTTGCAATGGAAGTGGTCTGAGCTTTAGATGCCACATACTGCTTATTTTTATTTTTTCTCGAGAATCCTGTTGACGCATTTGTTCGAGTAGGAAACACCCTCGATTTCTTGGATGAGGTCTGAAATGATCTTCCCATTTGTCTTTTCTTTGAGTCACGTGCTCAATGTCAGTTCTCTTCTTCTCTTTGGCCAATTCTGTCAGTTTTACATGTTCTCTAAACAAGTACTACAAGTTTTCTTAACTCCAAAATGCCAACCAACAATCTGATATCTTCGTTCAAACCATCTTCAAACCTCTTACACATAGTGGTTTCGGTAGATACGCACTCCCTAGTGTATTTGCTAAGTCTCACGAACTCACGCTCATACTCTATTACCGTTATTCGGCCTTGCTTCAATTCTAAAAATTCTTTCCTCTTCTGGTCTATAAACCTCTGACTAATATACTTCTTTCGAAATTCCTCCTAGAAAAACTCCCATGTAATCCTTTCCCTTGGTACAACCGACACAAGGGTGTTCCACCATTGGTAGGCCGAGTCTCGCAGGAGCGACACAACACATTTCATGCACTCCTCAAGGTTGCAAGACAATTTATCGAATACCCTAATGGTATTTTCCAACTAGAACTCTACTCTCTTTGGGTCATCATCAATTTTAGCCAGAAATTCCTCAGCCCCATGCTTACTAATTCTATTTACAGGAGGTTTTTCTCTTCTAACCATTTCTAATCCTTAGGGAGCCATATGGGTAGGCAGAGGAATCAGAAAAGGTGGGGGAGGCGGAGTGTTTAGATTTGCACGAACGGACTCCGAGTACCAAGCATCCATCATATAGAGGTAAGCTCTTCTAGCCTCTCTACCCTGACTCAATGTCACAGGCCCATATTCGACTGGCACGGTTCCTTCAGCGGGAGCCGCCGCATTACTTTCCACATCATCCACCATAGCTCCGTCAGGATCTATTTACTATATGAAAACACAATTTAAATTTTTCAGAAGTCGTCACACTATCACAATATATTTATGGCATGTATAGCTAGACTCGTACTCATGCTAGGTTAGTCTGAGAATTGACTAAATCATAGCTCTAATACCACTAAATATAACACCCTTACCCGAGTTCAATGCCGGAACAGGATACGAGGTGTTACCGTACTAAAACACATGCTTACAAATATTTTCGTGCCAAAAATCTTCATCTAAAGTAAAATTCTTTGAAAACCGAACATAAAGTCCCTAATATGAGCCCACGAGGCCCAAAACATGCTTCGAAAAAGATTCAGGACTTAACTGAGTACTTTAGAAAACTTTTAAAAATTTCAAGGTAAATAGGGCACACGCCCGTATGTCATCTTAACATGATCCTGCTGAAAGCCCGTGCAGCTCACATGGCCTGCGCATATTTGGACAAGCCCGTGTCCCTAATCCGTGTGTATTAATTTTTTGATTTGAACCTATAGGGGTTTTCACGCGGCCTGGGACACGCCCGTGTCCATGGCCCGTGTCCCTCACACGGCCATGACACACCTGCGTCTTAGCCCATGTACAAAAACCTTGGCATTCTGTTTCTGACGTCATCAACCAATTAAAAGTACACGGCCAAGGCACAAGCCTGTGACTTATGCAATGTCCTCCACACGGCTGAGACACACGGTCGTGTCTCTGCTCGTGTGTTTACTACCATACATACTGGTTTGTAAAATTGAGGTGCAGGGGACACATGACCGGACTACGCACTCGTGTGTCTGTTCCTCTAGACAAAAACAAGGCTATTTACCAAGCCTTTTTGCCCCCTTACTTACACCAACCTACACAACATCAACCAAAACCAATCCAAGCATAACACATCTAACCAAAACAACCACAACCATGAGAAATTTACATCAAATTCATTTAATAATAATCAATATTAGCCAAAATTAATGGCCTATATAAAATAAATATCACATCCATCATATGAGCCAACTCTTGTGGCTAAACTAACAGGACACTAAACAAAAGATTCAAGTCCCTATACATGATAAAATCAAAATATTAAACTAGTTATACCAAAGCTTTAGGTGATAGTGTGGTCGATGCCTCCGACATCCCTTGATCCCTGATACTAGCTTGGCGGCACTATAAGAAAATAGAAAGGAGAGGGAGTAAGCATAAAGCTTGGTAAGTTGTATGTAAATAAATAACAACGTCAACCACGCATATTTAAAACACATAGCATATATAATAAATCAACACAACATTCTTGAGTGCACAAAGGTAGATATCAACATGTACTTATACATCACAAATATAAGCCAAAAATTTCAAAATAATTTTCATAGATAGAACTTACTCATGTTATTCTTACTATTAAGACATCATAACTAGACTCATATCTCATGAGTTTCGAATAAGAACTTTGCCACTCACAATATAATTATATCATTCATATCATTGTCATAAGCTTTAAAATAACCCGTGAAACCATTTGGAATACTAAAGGATATCTGACAAGCTTTACACAAGAGGGTGAATTGCCAATGCCATATTCTAAACATGGTCTTATATTGGCTCACACGTCGAGTCCGATGCCATATCCCAGACATGGTCTTACACTAACTCTAGTTTCAATGTCGATGCTATGTCTCAGACATGGTCTTACACTGGCTCTCATAATGTAGCTGGTGCTGTGTGTCAGACATGGTCTTACACTAGCGCACATATCAATACCGATGCCATATCCCAAACATGGTCTCACACTAGCTTTTATTATATTGCCAATGCCATGTTCCAACATGGTCTTACACTGGCTCTCATATCGTGGCCAATGTCATGTCCCAAACATGGTCTTACACTAGCACACATATCACCCAAATGCTATGGCTTGGATATCCAATCTATTCCTAGGCTCAATCGGGAATTTACTATATTAATTTCATCACGCATTATTCATAATCATATTCAACCATATTATGAAAAATCGATCATTCAACAAATAATAGTGATAAAGTTGTCTTACTTACGTACAACTTACCTCGGTATACAAAAAGTGGGCGACTAGTTAGATTTAATCTACTTGCTTGGCCTTCCTCCGGTCTAGGCCTAGATTTTGTATTTCTTAATCTAAAATGATAAAAATTTTCTAATTTAATCATCATATTAATCAATGCATTTCATAATTCATATTTTGGCAAAATGACCATTTTGCCCCTAGACTTTCACAAAATTATGATTTTATCCCTAGGCTCGTGAATCAATTTTTATCAAATTTCTCATTAACCAAGCTTATCCAAAACTAATTTAAGCCTATAGCATCTTACAATTTCAATTATTTCACACATTTACCACATAATTATAACTTATGCAAAATGGTCCCTAGTTAGAGTTTTCATAAAAACTACTTCACAAATGTTGTTTATTTAACAACCAAGATTCATTTTCTTCCATAAAAATTTAGCAAACAACATGAATACTCTCATGGAAAACCCTATAATTTCAAACAATTTACAAAATAGTCCCCTCATTAGCTAGATTATGCTACAAGGGTCCCAAAAGTACAAAAATTATCAAAAAAGACCATCAAAACCACTTACTTGCAATGGTAAAGAGTTGTTGTAATTTCAAGCTTCCAAAACCCTTATTTTTCTGGTATTTTTTGGTGGAGAGGAGGAAGATGAGAGTTGATATCTTTTTCTCCTTATTTTATTTTATTTATAATCAAACTAGTCACCAACATTTTACCTAACTTTGACCCTACAATATTTTTGTCTCCTTGATTAGCCACTAACATATTTATGGTCTATTTACTCAATAAAGACCCCTAATTTAATGTTCTATAGCTATTTGACACCTTCAACTAGTAGAACAAAACTTTCGCACTTTGTGTGATTTAGTTCATTTTTCAATATTAAGCATGCAATCGCTAAAATTATTTCACCAAAATTTTCACGCACTCATATAAATATACTATAACACATAAAATAATATTAAAAATAATTTCTTTGATCTCGGGTTGGTTGTTTCGAAACCACTATTCTGACTAAGTCTAAAATTGGGCTGTTACAAAAGCAGCTGCTTCAGCCCATGGCACACGACAAATTTAAGGTGAAAGAGGAGTCGACCCATTCTCCTCGGCCTTCGCTTGTTCCACCTGAAATGGAACCTCCTCTGTAACATCCTAATTTTAATGGTGTTGAAAATAGTGATTCGAGATCACTAAATCCGACGAGTGAGTTTAAAATTTTTTATTATTTAATTATTATTTATGAGTTAAGTATGATTTTAGAAGACTTTTGAATTAGTAATTTGTGATTTAGAAGAATTTATTATGTAAAATGGTTTTGAAAATGAGGAATCGAGACCTTAATTTCATAAACTGAGCCGTAAATATTTTTATAAATATTTACGGAGTGCCATTGAGTTAGTATTGAAGTTTCGTTATAAAATTTTAACGTTTTGATAGTTAATTAATTAAAAAGGACTGAATTGAAAAAGGTGTAAATTTTTCTAAAATGACTAAATAGTTCAAGTGTTAAATAAATGAGGACTTAAAAGGCAAATTAGCCCAAAGATGATGGCTTGGGTGACATAGGCAGAGAAAAATCAAAGAATCAAGTGAAATAAGGGAAAAATTGAAAGATTGAAAAAAATTTAGCTTACAAATTGAAATAAAAATAGAATTCTAGAGAATTTCTTCATAATTCTTAGCCAAGAACACCATTAAAGGACCCTTAAGAAGCTGGTTTTCATATTTTTCTATAAGTGAGTTCAATTCTTGCTCTTTTCTTGAAATTTTTATGTTTTTAATATTTTTACAACTAGGTCCAATTGTCTATTTCATTAATTTTTTATTTTATGGGTAATTTTGAAAGTTAGCATTGATGAGTGTTAAATTTTCATGATGAATTAAAATTGATTTGAAGCTTTAATTTTGTTATATGATGATTTTATCAAGTAATTTCAGTAGAAATTGATTTTAGGACTAAATTGAGAAAAAGATTAAATCTTAGGGTTTGATATTAAATTCTATTTATCAAAGGTTGTGTAATAGCTTAGAATATTTAGCTAAAGTGTTAATTGAGAATATTTAGCTCATTTGATGGGTTAATTGATGATGGACTAAATTGTAAAAAATTTTAAAAGTTAGGGTAATTGTGTAATTTTAAAAATTGAGGGGTATAAAGTGTGAAGTGAATTAGAATTGAAATATGTGCTAATGAATGAGTAATTTTATATATATTTTAGATTAAGAGCCTGTAGATCAACGAGAAAAAAAGAAATTAACAGAATAATATCTGAACTACTACAAATTCTACAAATTTAACTTAGGTAAGTTCATATAGTTAAACTTTCATGATTATTTGTTAATTTAGGAATGGTATAATGTATTTATTCATACTTTTTTGTTGAAAATAAGATTATTGTAAAAGTATGAAAATTGAATTGAATGTTTTAAATGAGTAAAACACAGGATTTAGTACGATCGTTCTGTGGCAAAGAATGAATTGACAGATAAGACCATGGTTGGACTATGGCAGTGTTTAAATGGAAGACCATAGCTGGGCTATGGCATTTTAATGAAAAGACCGTAACTGGGTTATGGCACCTTGAACGTAAGACCATGATTAGACCATGGTAGTATATATACATGTAAAAGACCATAGCTACGCTATGGCATTTTGATGATAAGACCATAATTGGGTTATAACACTACAAATGTAAGACGATGGCAGGACCATGGCAATGCACGTGTAAGACCATAGTTGGACTATGGCACAAAGAGAATGATGTACTCATATCCGTAAGTCATTCTTCGGTAGTAAGAAATGGTAAAAGACTTATGTGATTGAATTGAAAGATTTATAGATTATTATTGATATTGATCTGAAGGAAGTGTGTTTATTGATTTATATTGTATTTGACAGGGAAAATGTATGATTTATTTACAATTTAATTTATTATTTTAAGTTAGGTAAGATCAATGTTTAACCTATTGAACTTACTAAGCTTCATTAAGTTTACTCGTGCTGTCTAATGTTCTTGTAGATTAACGTGTAGTCAGAGATCGGATCAACACATCAAGCTACACTATTTAGTTTAATTCGGTAGTTTTTGCAATGTAAATTTTGGTTTATGTGCCATGTATAGGGTTGGTTTAGAAATGAAATAGTTTGAATTGTGGTTGTGAATCTTAAATGTTTGTATGTATGTAATTAATATTAGAATTTGATAAATCAGTGAAATGAGTTAAATAGGTAAGTATAAATAATTGAAATATTTTTGATGTTATATAATGTTGAGAGCATGTTTTAGCTTGTATTGATTGCTTGGTTGTGATATATTGGTGTATGTGAATGTTGTGTGTAGATTGATGTCAAAATTTGTGAGAAAAGTGGCCTTAAAATGGCCTATTTTCGTCCACACGGGTAGAGACACGGGCGTGTGTCTCAGCTGTATGTGAGACATTACTGCCTCTTAAAATTTCAAAATAGAATACCGAGGTTTTTGCAGATGGCCTAGCACACGGGTGTGTGACTTGACCGTGTGACCCCTGTACCTTGCACACGGCCTAGCACACTGGCGTGTGGATGATCGTGTGACCCAATTCAAAGAGTTACACGGGTACGGACACGAGCTAGGAAACGACCGTGTGCCTCACATTAAATGCCCACATGGCCTAAGACACAGGCATGTCTCCTAGCCGTGTGAGCCACACCGCTGACCACACGGGCGTGTGTCCCCTGCTTCTAAGAAAATTTTTAAAATTTTGGGAAAAATTTCCTATGTATCCAGTTTAGTCCCGAATCACTTCTAAGGTGTATTTTGGGTCTCGAGGGCCCATTTAAGGGACAATATAAGTAATATATAATTGATTCTTGATATGAATAATAAAGGTGGAAAAATGTTCATATTTAGTTCGTAAAGTCTGGTAATGCTCTGTAACCCTGTTTCGATGAAGGATAAGGGTTAGGGGTGTTACATCCTCGACCCAAAAATGATACGATGTCCAATGAAATCCCAATGTTGCTAGCTTTTGGGAAACCTGATTCTGCTATCTGTAGCAATGGTAGACTGTAACCGCTTCAAAAAATGTAAGTAATTACATTCTTCCCTCTGTAATCAGTTTCTGGATCTTTGACCTATCTTCTTGTGTGCTATTGAGTTTGTTTATCGCATGTAGAGAGTACCCTTCGAACACTACACAAGATAATCCCAAGTCCCGAGAAAAATCTATTGCCAATAAGAAAGCCAACGTTTCTACTGCAAAAGCTGAAAAGACCTGACCATGGGTCCCGCACCACAATCCCTGAGCAAAAAGAGTGTGTTCTCCCTCTGTATGTAGCATCGAAGTTGGCCTTAACCAGAGGTTTAGCTGCAGGTTGCTGCCGTGCAATACATAAGACCACAGGGGCCTTTTTTAGCAAGTCTAACACCGACAGCCCACCCAGGTAGGAACGAATGAAAGAAACCAACTCATAAGATGTTGAACCAAGGCCTCCATGATAAAATCTATTATGTGACCACCATAGTGCCCAAACTATGGTAAGGATGAGTGCTAAATTGTCCCAAGTATGTGCTTGACATAGATAACCCAACCAACTTACCAGATCTGAATCATTGTAGGTACCAGCCTAGGAGATGAGCAATTGCTTCCAAACTGAAATGACAAATGGACAATCTCGAAGTACGAATAAACGTCTCAGGTAAATTTAGACATCTAGGGCAGAATTGAGTAAAAGATATGGAATAGTTGAAGAGGTTATGTAATGTGGGTACATAGTTGCAAAGGAATCTCCAAACTATAATGTGAACTTTAGGAGGGACTCAACATTTCCATAACTTTGTAAACAACTCATGTAAACTCAATGAGTGGGAGGGATTAGAGGGTATAGGGGACTGTTGCATAGGCCAATAAAATAATCTATAGCCACTACAAACAGAATAACAACCTATCGAGTCACCTTTCTAGAAAACCACATCGTCACCGGCTGAACAAGAGAGAGGAATGTTAAGAATGCGATCAGCCTCAGCGGCCAAAAACAACTTGTCGACCAAGGTATGATTCCACTAGGCTGAATCCTGTTGTAACATCCCGAATTAGGGTTTAGTTAGAACAGTAGTATCAAGATCACAAATCCGAAATAGAAATAATTATTTTATGATTATTATGAGGTCTATGACATGATTGCATGCTTATGTGAAAATTTCATGGAGAAATTTTGTGGATAAAGTGTCTAATTTGACACTTGGGACTAAATTGCAAAAAATTGCCAAATGTGATTTCAAGAAGCTTTAAGTATGAAATAGCTTTGGATTATTAATTAGAGGTCCTTAAATATAAATTTTCCTAATTTCTATTTTTATGGAAAAAAAATGGGCATGCATGGATAAAATTTGAAAGAAAGGCTTTACGGGCATTTTTGTCATTTGGTTAATAAAAGAATTAAAAGGGGAAATGAAGTGAAAATCTTGTCCATCTTCTTCAAGGGTGTGCCAAAATTTCTAAGGACCATAGCTAGGGTTTTTCTTCAACTTTCAAGCTTGATTGTAAGTACATCCTAGCCCCGTTTTTATGTTCTTTATGTTTTTGAGATCCTTGAAGCATGATTTAGCTATTTCTACCATTATTTTGAGCTAGGGTTTAAGTTCAAAAACTTACCCATGTGTGACATGCATGTGTTTTTATGTTTAATGGAGGAATAGGAAAGTTTCATCCATGATAAACATCTTTTACTAAGTGATTTTTCATGGAAACCCCTAAAAAGACCTTTTTGTAAAAGTTGTAAAAATGAGTAGTAAAAATTAGAATTGAAGGAAAATATGGGTTTTTATGAGCATGTTTTAGGTTCGGTTAGGCTTGGGTAACAAAGAAAATGAGTACATTTTATTTTACGAGCCTAGGGACTAATTTGTAATTATGTAAAAGTTTAGGGGTAAAATTATAATTTTTCCAAAGTATGATTTATGGACCATTTTGAACAATGCAAAAATTAAATAAGTTAAATTTTCTATTATAGATCAAGAAAAATAGAGTTCGGGCCTAGACCGGGGAAAGAGCAAGATCTTGGACTAAATCGAATTAATTGTCCATATTTTGTACCGAGGTAAGTTTGTGTGTAAATAATTCAACATTATGTTATTATGTATTTAAATGCTTTAATATTGCATGAATTCTATGATTGTTTTTGTGGATTGATTAATGATGATTCGATGACGATTCGACGAAGAATTGGTACTATGATATCCCGGTTAAACTTTAGGAATAGTTGGGATACAAATGTCATAACATTAGGGATATGAGTGATCCCATGTAAGATCATGTCCAGGTCATTGTATTGGCATCGAAATGTGATCCCATGTAAGACCATGTCTGGGACATGGCATTGGTATCGAAATGTGATCCCATGTAAGACCGTGTCTGGGACATGGCATTGGCATCAATATGAGACATCGTGTAAGACCATAGCTGGGCTATCGGCTTCGGTATGCATGATCTCATGTAAGACCATGTCTGGGACATAGCATTGGCATTGACATTTGATCCCATGTAAGACCATATTTAGGATATGGCATTAGCATCCTACTATGTGAATGTGATTTCCCGAATATCCTTTAGTATTCCAAGTGGTTCAATGGGTAATCCCAAGATTTAGCCAACAAGATGACAAGGTATGATCATGTTGAAAGGGTACAGGAATGTACACCAAGCTCATAAACATTGAGCATTGAGATTATAATAAACGATGAGACCTCGGTAAGAAGTGGATAAATGAATTATGATAATGGGTTTTATTGTACACTATGTAAATGACATGTTTTAAAATGTATTTATGATACTTGATGACATTGTGATAAGTTATATTATGTTTATGTGTATAATAATGCTTGGTTAATGTTGTTAATTATTTACATGCAACTTACTGAGGTTTATGCTTACTCCCCTTTCTTTTTCCATTTTTCTTATAGTATCACCAAGCTAGCTCTGGGATCGAATGACGTTGGAGCTCAATTCACACTATCAAACTAACCTTTTGGGTATAGTGAATTTTAGTATTTTGAGTATGGCATGTATAGGGACTTGGTCTTTTTGTTATATGTCATATTGATTTAGCCAAATGTGTTGGCTTATCATGATATTTGATTCATTTTGTATAAAGCCATGTGATGTGGCTCATAATGAATAATGGGTTGTAAACCAATTCATTCATGCATGTATGTGCCAATGCCATTATGATATGGCTCATAGTTATTGATGTTTGAATGATGATGGTAGCTTGGTGTGTGAATACGTTAATATGATAATGCATGCATGCAATCTAGGAGATATTGTTTATTTGTATACATATGTGTTGGTAAAATTGGTTTCTCCATGATATGGAGTCTTAATTAAGTACAATGTGATGAGAAGTTGTCATGCATGAGCTATGTTTATGAAAGTTTAAGTACATGAAATTATGTCATGTGAGGTGCCATTGAAGACATATTTGTGTATGTACAATTAAGGGTGGCAATTGGCTTGGCAAATAGCCTAAAAAATTATCCATACAAATAGACACACGGGCATGTGTCTAGGCCGTGTGTGACACACGGTTTGCCCTATGGGCGTGTGGTCCGACCGTGTGTCCCCTGCACCCTAATTAATGTAAAACAGAATGTCGAGTAGTAAACACACAGGTAGAGACATGGCTGTATGTCTCAGCCGTGTGGAGGACATGGCCTTGGAACACGGGCGTGCGCCCTAGCTATGTGAAGTCTACATTTAATTTCGAGAATTTAATTCGCCACACGGCCTAAGCACACGAGCATGTGCTGTGGCCATGTGACCTCATTTTGCTGATGACGTCATAAACAGAGAGTTACACGGGCTGAGGACACGGGCGTGTGACTCTCTAAAACATGAAAGTTTTCTAAGTATGGTAAAAGTTTCGAAAGTTCTCGGTTTAGTCCCGAATCACGTCCGATGCATGTTTTGGGCCTCGTAGGCCCATAATAGAGACGATATGAATATAAATGAAAATTTTTAAATTTGGACAGAAATTCATGTCTCGGTCTTGTATGAATGCATGTGTTTAAGCCTGCTAATGCCTCGTACCCTATTCTGGCGTCGAATATGGGTAAGGGGTGTTACATTTAGTGGTAACAAATTGCTCACCCAAGTAACATTAGTAGCAATAGATGTGTACGATACGATAGGGAACATTGCCTAAGAGCCAATTGTCATTCCAAATGGGGATGGATTTTCCATTGCCCACCCACCAACCAAGGCCCATTTCCATCAAACCCCGAGAGCACCAGATACTACGCTAGGTATAAGAAGGGCGAGATCTTAAGCCCGATTTAATAAAAATCAACAGTAAGAAAGCAATGCGCTTTAAATACCCGACTCATAAGACAATCCAGATCTATTAATAAACGTTAATCCTACTTAGCTAGTAATGTAACATTAAACTGAGCCAAATCATGAAATCCCACACCCCCAACACACTCAGATGTGCATAACGAATACCAAGAACACCAATAATTCTGTGAAGACTCCCTGATTTCTACAACCAAAACCAATTCATAATACATTCAAGTGCTTGGTAAAGGGAAGAAGGAAATAAAAAAACATTGCATTGCAAACGTTGGGATTGCTTGCAAAACATAACATATAAAAACACCCTTACCTCCTTGAGGTAAGCAACGTAAGTTCCAACTATCAACACAGTGACGAAAGTGATTATTTTAATTTTGGAAAGTCTCTCGCTTACTCCTTCCAACCATTGGGGGAAGTATCAAATACTTATCCATATGATGGACAATGCGCACACCCAAGACTAACCTGATACTAAATCCGGTAGGATGCTCCACATTTGAACTAAAAGAAATAATTGATTTATCAAATTTATGTCTTGTCCAGTGCATCACCCATTTTCTTGTAAAATAGAATGGATCGTGGCAACACTCTCAGTAGATGTCGGACCGAAAATCATACAGTCTGTAACAACCTGTTTTTAGTAAAATCAAAACTGTGATTTCAGAACCAAAAATTTGAGATCAAAATATTTATTTTATTATTATTTTAATGTTTACAGCATGAGTATATGATTGTGTAAAAATTTCGTTAAGAAATTTTATAGTTTGGTTGGTTAATTCGATAAAAAGGACTAAATCGCGTAAAATGAAAAAGTGTTGTTCTATTAGTTAAAGGTTTCAAATAGATATAGAACCTTAAATTTAAGGTCCTTATGTTGTAATTAGACCATTATAATAGTGGTTGGAGAACTATAGGCAATTTTTAATTGATTTTTGTTTATTAATTAAAAGGTTAATATAGTAAATTGGTTAATAATTAAGATAAAATATGTTAAACAAAAGAAAAAGCTTCCATTTTAGCTTGTTATCACCAAAAATACAAAGTAAGAAGAAGTCATGGAAGTTGTTAGGGTTCGGCATTGTTGTGCTCAATTGTAAGTTCGTTTTTGCTCGATTTTTAATGATTTTTATGTTTTTGAGATCATTGCAGCTTAGTCTAGCTAGCCTAGGGACTATTTTGCAAAACTGCTAAAGATTTTGAAAGTTTCCATTGATGAATATGTATGAGTTTTGATGTTGATGATAAATTATGAATGCTTGTTGATAGATATACAAGTTTTGTTAAGTAATTTTAAAGAAAATGCAAAATAGGGATTTAATCGAGATATGTTGAAATTTTGTGGTTGAAATGTCAAATAAATGAAAAATATGGGCTGCTAGGGGCATTATGGTAATTCAGCTAGCATGGGCTTATTGTGAATTTCATTAATTTATGATTTTATGAAATAATGACTAAATTGTGAAAAATGTGAAATAGTGGGGCAAAAGTGTAAATGTGTTTTAAAGTGTGTTTTGGACTAAATTGAATGAATAGATGATTGAATAAGTCAATTTTGAATATATTTAGATCAAGATAGGAGAAATAGAGACTTGGATCGGGGAAAAGATAAAGTTATCGACTAGTCAACTCATTTCGTCGTTTACACATCCGAGGTAAGTTCGTATGTGATAAATTTCTATACAAATGTATTTAATATGCTTTAATATTGCATAAATTGCAAATATGAGACAGTGGATATGAACGATAGTAATTCGATGATGATTAGACATTCGAAATCCCGGTTGAACCTTAGGAATATTTTATGATGCTAGTGACATGTCATTAGGGGATATGTTGAGTTGGCTTCGGGCCATGATATAGCACTTTGGATGCGAGATACCGGTTTGGCTTCGGGCCATGGTATAGGTACTTATCATGCGAGATCCTTGAGTATCCGAATTCTATTCCGAATGGTTCAATAGGTAAATATAAGACAAGAATGTGTATGAGATTTGTAAGGGATGGTACAGGTATGTGTATAAAATATTTTAGCATTGAATCAAAGATATGATGATGAAATTATATAGTTTGTGAATGAGCATATGAAAGGTTTGTTCGTTAGTAAGCTTTATGTTGTTTTATTCAATCTATTGAATTATATTTGTGAGACTGTATTAAGTTTATTTCATACGAGCTTACTAAGCTTTATACCTTACTTTTTTTATTTTTCCCGTGTTTTACAGTGTTATCAAGCTAGGTTGGATTCGGGGATCATCAGAGATCGCATCACACTATCTACCTATCACTTGGTACCTTTGAACTTTGGTATATTAAGTATATGGATGTATAGGGATTTTGAGTCATTTTGGCTATGTTTTGGTAGTGATATTGGCCATTTGAATTGGCTTGTAAATGTTTATGTTTTGATTTGTAAATATAGCCATGAGAGTTGGCTTAATTTGGTGAATTTGGTTATGTGCATATTTGTGCATATATGTTGATGTTTGAGTTCATGGATGGATATGGGAATGGATTATATTATGAGGCTTGTGGTTATTAATATTATATATTTTAAATGGTTGATATTACATATGAATTATATTTGTGAATTGGTGCAAAATGTATATGTTAGGTAAATGTTAAGTTAGTTGGTTTGTATATGTGTTTTGGTGTGCTTTAATTGAGTAAGATTTGGGGTTATAAGAATGTTGGTTGCTAGAATTGGAAATGGTATGAATTAGATTTGATTGTGGCTAAATTTGATATTCATTTATGCTATTATTTGGTGTCATTTTGGTTGTGTAGGTATATGCATATTTGGGTGGCAAAATGGCTTGGTAAATAGCCTATTTTTGTCCAAATGGGCAGAGTCATGGGCGTGTGTCTCAGCCGTGTGTGACACACGGTCAAGTACACGGCCGTATGTCCCCTGGTGTGGTTTTAGAAATCCAGTCAGTATGCTCCATACAGTCTCACACGTGGGCGTGTGACTTGGCCGTGTGGCATAAGTCAGTATACCCTACAGGTTTGGCACGGCCTAGCACATGGCCTAGCACACAGTCGTGTGTGGCCATTTTTTTTAAACATATGGGTTAGCCACAAGGGCGTGTGAGTTGGCCGTGTGACTCAAGCCAGAGAGTTACACGAGGTTAGGCACAGGCTGGGACACGGCCATGTGCTCCCATTTTGAATGTCTACACAGCCTGTGACACGAGTGTGTCTTCTCACACGGCCTGGCCACACGGGCGTGTGTCCCCTATTTTGATAAAACATTTATAAGTTTCGTAAAAGTTTTATAAGTTAGCGGTTTAGTCCCGAATCACTCCCAAAGCATGTTTAGGGCCTCGTAGGCTTATATTAGGGAAAAATTGATTGAGATTGAATAATGAATGGTTGAATTGAGAAAATGTTTGCTAAATGATTACTTAATTATTTTTATAAGTTAGGTGATGCTCTGTAACCCTATTCCGGCACTGAATACGGGTGAAGGGTGTTACACAGTCGCCTAAAAAAAGAAGATGTGTCAGACGAGGGCTTGTACATCTAACATGCACACCCTTAAAAGTGCCCTCCCTTATGGCCAATCGAAACAAAGCAGAAAGTCCTTCTCCGTACAAAAGAAAGAGGAAAGGACTTAGGAGGTCCCCCTAGCGGAGTGATAAACCATAATATATACATATTTTTATACCATGCTTGGCATATTTTTGGATAATTTATCACAAGATTTAGTGAATTTGATGCTCCTAATCCTTTAAATTCATGTTTTATACTTAGGTGAGCATAAGAAGGTGAAAAGAGCAAGAAACGGGCCAAAAACGGACAAAACGGGCTTATCTCAGTATCTCACACGGCCTAGGCACTTTCACACGGGCAAACCACACGCCCGTGTGGGACACACAGGCAGGCCACACCCCCGGGTGTCATGGCCGTGTTGACTAAAAACCAACTCAGAATTACACACAGATTGAGCACCATCACACGGGCGTGCTACATGGTCGTGTCCTTGTTGAGCCCAAGTCTAATTCTACTCAAAAAATGCTAATTTTGAGGGTTTTGAAGCATTCTAAAGTCTATATAAACACCCTAAAAGAGGACTAAAGGGGGGACACAGAGTAGAAGGCAGAAAATACTCAAGGACAGCCATCGGAATTAGCTTGGAAGCAGAATCTACTTCAAGACTGAAGATCTCCATTCAATTTCCTTAGAAGTTCTTTAGGTTTCTTTATGTTTTGTTGTTTTCTCAGATTTGAGATGTTTTCCATTATTATGAACTAAACTCCCTAAATACCTAAGGGAGATGAAACCTAAGACAGATCTTATACTATTTGACTTATATGATAAATAGTTGTTCTTATTCTTAATTGTGAGTTTTCATTCTTGTTTTAATATTTCAGGATATTAATTCAGGTTTTGATGTGCTTATTCAGTGAAGCAAAAGTCCCTGTTTAAGAGTAGATCCTCCATAATTAAGCGGAGTTGTATGCAATCCTAGAAATAGGACGACATAAATCTGTCGGATTGGAGTCAAATCTAATAAAGGAATTCATAGATCAAGTTAATACGACAATAGGGGTTTTAATTAGAAAGATATTTCAATTAATCAACCTAGAGTCAGTTTTTCTTAGTCTCAAAAGAGATATTAACATAAATCAGAGATTTCTACGGATTAAGTCAAGTGAATAAATCGTCTAATTCAGAAGTGATAAGTGAAGTCTAGGTGGATTCTTCCTTGGGTATTGTCTTCTCAATCGGTTTTCCAAAGAATATTTTTCCAACTTTTATCTCTATCGCGTTCTTAGTTAATTAGTTAATTAAGTTTAGTTTAGAAAATATCCCTTCAATTCTTAGGCTAAATAATAAAAAGATAGTAATTAGTAGTACTTTTAGTCCTCGTGGATACGATATTTTCGGTCTCACCTCAACTATACTACTATTCAATAGGTGCGCTTGCCTTTGTCAAATTTTTAGTTAGTTTAGTGACCATCAAGTTTTTGGCGCCGTTGCCGGGGACTAAGATATTAGGAACGCTTGATTTTTATTACTTTAGCCATTTTTTTCTTTTATTACAATTTACTTTTTGTTTTTAAGTTTAATTTTTCTTTTCTAAAATTTTCTTTTTAATTGCTTCTGGCAGGTGTCTCTAGTTTATGACTAGGAGGAACCCGTTAGGACCTTTGCTTTTTGATAGTCAGATCGAGAGCACGGCTTGCAAAAACCGAAGAGAAATAAGGTGAAGTCTACAATACATAGAGGAAGAGCGAAAGGACGATATCCATACTACAATCGAGAAGATGGCTGATAATCAAAATAATCCGCTACCTCTTGTGGTTGCTGCAAATCCAGTAAATCAGGATCCTGCTCCTCATACTATGTATGATTATGCTAAACCTACTTTAACAGGAACTGAATCGAGTATAGTTAGAGTTGCTGTTGCTGGAAATAATTTTAAACTGAAACCTAACACGATTCAAATGATACAATAGTTTGTTCAGTTTGATGGTTTGCAAGACGAGGATCCAAACACTCATTTAGCAATTTTTTTAGAATTCTGCGACACCTTTAAGATCAATGGCATTTCTGACGATGCCATTCGCCTTCGGTTGTTTCCCTTTTCATTGAGGAATAAGGCTAAACAGTGGTTGAACTCGTTACCACGAGGGTCAATCACCACTTGGGAAAAAATGACCGAAAAATTTTACTTAAATATTTTCCGCCTGCTAAAATGGCTAAATTGAGGAATGATATCTCTTCTTTTGTACAGATAGATTTAGAAACTTTTTATGACGCATGGGAGATATACAAGGACTTATTGAGACGGTGCCCTCACCATGGGTTACCTCAGGTTTAGACTTTTTACAAACAGTGTGAACCCCTCAACAAGGCAACTGATCGATGCAGCCACCGGTGGAACTTTAAATAAAAAAACACCTCAAGAGGATTACGAGTTTATTGAAGAAATGTCACTGAATAATTATCAGTGGCAAGTCATTAGAACGAAGTCAACAAAAGCAGCTAGTATTTTCAGCCTCGACGCGGTCACTATGCTATCTAACCAGGTAGAACTTTTAAATAAAAAGATTGATGGTTTGTGTGGTTCTGCTTAGGTACATCTAATGATGAGGTGTGATTCAAATGGAGGAGGAGTGCACAGCATAGATTATCCGTCCTTCAACCTTAGCACCGAGGAGGAACAAGTCCACTTTATGGGAATAATTCTAGACCTCAAAAAAACCCGTATAGTAACACTTATACTGCAGGTTAGAGGAACCATCCTAATTTCTCGTGGGGTGGTCAAGGGAATCAAAAACCACAACATCCTCTAAGTTTCCAACAACCACCTTACCAACAAAATAAAAAACCGAACCTAGAAGAGATGCTCACAAAATTCATCTCGGTGTTAGAAACTCGTTTTCAGAATACCGAAACAGTGCTTAAGAATCAGCAAGTGTCAATTCAAGGGCTTGAAACTCAAATAGGAATGACCACAAGGTAGCATGCCCAGTAACACAGAAACTAACCCAAAGGAGCAACTTCATGCCATTACTGTGCACAATGATGAAGAGTTAGTTGAAGATGAGCCGAAACCGAGACAAGACAATAAGGTAGATAAATGTAAGGTTGATGTAAGCAATGATAAATAGAAACTGGTAAGCAGAGAATACACACCTCGTGTGTCATACCCTAAAGCGATAAAGAAAGACCGCATAGACGAACAATTCAGTAAATTTCTTAACATCTCAAAAAAATTACATATTAACTTACCGTTTATTGAAGCTCTTTCGTAGATGCCCAATTCATTAAAATTTTTAAAGGAGCTTCTAGCAAACAAACGAATTTAGATGATTCGTCGCATGTGGAATTAAATGTAGTTTGCTCAACAATTCTACAGAATAAACTACCTAACAAGTTAAAGGATCCAGGGAGTTTTACTATTCCTTATTTAATCGGTAGTTTAAATGTCGATAATGCTTTAGCCGATTTAGGGGCAAGTATAAATGTCATGCCCTATAAAATGTTTAAACAACTAGGTATTGGGAAACCTAAACAAACTAGGATGAATATACAACTGGCAGATAAAACTATTAGATTTCCAAGGGGTATTGTTGAGGACGTACTCGTTAAGATTGATAAATTCATATTCCGAGTAAACTTTGTTGTATTAGACATGGAAAAGAATGGTGACGCTCATTTTATATTAGGACGACCCTTTTTAGCAACTACTAGAACTATTATTGATATTGGTACAAGAGAATTAACGTTTCGTGTAGGTGGTGACACGATTAAACTTCAAGCTTGTGACTCTGTTAGACTATCTAGTGATCAAGATGATATTACGAGTTCTTCCCATGAGAACAACATGTTAGCTCAGATTGTTGTGTAAGAAATCCCTAAGGATAAAGTGATGGAGCCATGAACAACTCTTGAGGGATGAAGATTACAAATCAAGGAACTAGATGAATGGCGAACAACAGTTAAGAAGAAATCGGGGATACACGATAAATCAAGGCAGTGCCATGACAAACCTAAAGATGAATCAAATCAACTTAAGGTTGGAGACAAAGTACTGTTAGATCAAACAGACCCTCGTGTTTCCACTTCTGAACCCAATAGAGCAACTCTTTTTCGGTACTCAACGTTGTCCCATACGGTACAGTCGTGGTAACTTATCCTAAATTCGGCATTTTTAAGGTAAATAGTACTCATCTAAAACCTTATTTTGATAAGATTGATAGCAGGGATGAGGAGTTTCAACTCCTCGAACCACCATGACCGTACAAATATGAGCTAAGTCGAGCTTAGACTATAAAAAAGCACTTCTAGAAAGGCAACCCGAGCACTAACACCACTAACCTATTTATTTTATCTATTTTCTATGTTTTTTTTACAGGTACAATGACCCATATGGCCTGGACACACGAGCGTGTCCTTGGCCGTGTGGAAACAGGGCTGAAATTTCCCAAAAATCAATATGCACACGGCTTGCAATAAAGCAACACGGGCATGCGACACGGTCGTGTGAAACCTAGAGCTTACATTTTCAAATTTTAAACAAGTCAGAGAGTTACACAGGTAAGGCACACAATCGTGTGTTCAGACACACGGGCGTGTGGGATACCACACGGGCGTGGGAGAAGCGAAGGATATAGCACACGGCTATGTAACACGGCCGTGTGAACCACACGACAGGACAACACGGGCGTGTCATAGGCGGTGTGACGAATGAGCATTTAATTTTCACGATAAATACGGGCTAACTCTGAGCCACACAGGCGTGTGACACGGCCGTGTGGCCCAACACGGGCCTTACACGACCGTGTCCCATTTAAACACCCCAAAACCCTAAAATTTTATTTTTTTGTCTTTTTCTCCAAATTTTCCCAACTAGCCTCCGCCGCAAGTCCCTCCCCCTTCATCTCCGACCAACCGCCGGCCACCTCACTCCCCTTCCCTTTTTATTTTTCTTCCTTTCCTCCCTACCCCCATCCTTTCTCTCCCTTCTTCTTTCTTTCTTCCCATTTCCTTTCCCTTTTCCCCATTCTTCCTCTTCAACCAACCACCTACCATCTCGTCAACCCCCTCCTATCCTACACAAAACGCCAACCTCCGTTCGGCCCACACCACCCTAACCAGTCGCCACCGTCCGCACCTTCGATCACTGCCCGTGGTTTCCTCTTTTACATTCACAATTATTTTATTCCAGTTTTACTTATTTTTTTCTTTATTTCTTAATTGTTATTCCATTTTACTTTTAGTCAATTTTATTTATTTATTTATTTTTTATTAGTCTTCATTATTATTACTGTTATTCTTCATTATATTTGTTATTTATTATGATTATTATTTTTATTACTTTGTTTTGTTTTATTTTAGTTTTCTGATTCTTTCATTTTTTATCTTTGTTTTCTCCTATTTTATTATTTTTAGTATTTATATCATCCTTTATTTTACTTTATATTGTTTTCTCTGTGATCTTTTTCTTAATTTTTATTCCTTAGTGCTATTGTTATGTTCCTATATGTTTTTCTATTATTCTGGTCTTTGCTAGGATTATTGTTAGGGTATATTCTTTTTAGGACTATAGTTTTATTTTACTATTTAGATTCTTATTTTTTTCCTTTGACTTGTGGTTGAATATTTGGTACTGCTTCTGAGTTCTGTCATTTTCAGGAATACTATGACAAACACACGAGCAAGAAAACTACCTTCTCCGCTTCAAAAAAGTGGAAGGGTCCTGGTGCAACCTCCTCGAGCGCCTCAACCGAAGCTCGTCACCCTCTTCTTCGATTCTCGTCAGGCCCACAGGACGACTTATTTCAGCTTCTTCGAGTACGACCATTAGGAGTGGGCCTTTGCATAGATTGGACCGCCTTGGAACAGGTCCAACTTTCCCACATTGTTCGATTCCATCTCGTCACTTTCCCGTGGGGTTGATTTTTTGTGATTATCGAGCCCACCTATTCGGAGCTTACCTTGGAATTTTGCACTACTTTCCATCTTTAGCACGTGATGAATACCCACGACGAGGCCGATACTATCATTTTCAGACTTGGTGGACTCATAAGACACATGAGTGTACCAGAGTTTGGAGCTGCTTTGGGCCTCTACAGGGGGAGTTTATGGCTTCTGAGGCTTTTCTACATCTTCACCGACACATACACCACTCGCCTTCCTGCTGTTAGACTGACCTTACGACGAGTACTGTTCCCTATGACATAAGTCGCTCAAAGGCAACTTCTCTTCCTCCAGCACTACACTACATCCATGTCATCTTGGCTCACACCTTGACTAAGAGGAGAGAGAGCACCGGAGCCATTAGCACCATCGATGCTTACTTTTTATAGAGCATGACTACTAGTCATGTATTCGATTTGGAATACTTTATTGCCCTTGCTTTTCGCCACTAGATAGACCGCCTTAGGAGGGGCCCCATCTGCCTTAGTCCCTACGTGACTCGCCTAGCTCGACACTTCGACCTCTTCGACACTCCAGAGATGTCATCGACACTCACATTAGTAGGCCAGACAGCTCCTCAGGGAATTTCTAGTATGATCCACATGAGAATGATAGAACGATGTCGTGGATTCGACCCCCCTCAGTATAGACCTATTCACTCTGATGACTAGGATGAGCCAGAGGACATTACCGACGATGTCCCTTCCCCTCACGAGGACCCACACCCACTGCCACCATCGAGTCATCGACCTTCTGCTGCCACCGTGACCGATATATTCGAGCGACTTACTTGCTTCAAGCAACAGTGTTTTGCGAGGTTCGACAACATCGAGGCGACTCTGTAGCAGATCTGCCAGCACTTCAACATCTCGCCTCCACCACCACCACCACAAGATCCATCCATCGATGAGGACTTTTGAGTCCTTTTATTTTTATTTTTCTTTTTATCTTTTTCGCTTTTCTTTAATCTTCTCTTTTATTTTTGTTTTATGTTTATTTTGCAGACTTGTCATTTATACTTTTAAACTATTTTTATCTTTATGGCTATTATCGAGTAACCCTTTAATTCTCTTCACAGTTGTGTTTATTTTCTTCATAGTAGCTCAGACTCATGCATATCATTAGCCATATCTACAATTTTAACTTTCATTATTCCAAGGATTCCATCCAAAAATTCAGGGCAGTTTCGCTTCTCTCCCTTTCTTATGATATTATGCTTCTATTGTTATTATCTATCTTTGTGCATTGAGGACAATGTACATCTTAAGTGTGGGGAGGTTATTTTTATTATCCCTGAATTTTTATCTCGTTCTCAAATAATGTTCTCATATTACTATTAGAGAGAATTCTGATTGATTTATGATTTTTATTGATATGTTTTGAATTTAATCATAGGGAATTGTGCATTGATTGTTTAAACTTTAAAGGCATTAGAGAATCATACGTGATAATTTGACTTTTGAGAATTAAAATTGCTAAGTTGTTTCCCTGAATTGAGGTATTATCTTGAAGTTTTGAATTTACAGGATTGACATCAAATACCTATAATTTTCGTGAGATTTTGAGCCTTTTAGAGCATATATCTTTCTTGCTCACTGATTTTATTGGTTATGAGTGTGTCAACATTGAATTGTTATTCTAGAACTTGCTTCGATTATGCATGTCAAGACCACACCTTTGATTTGATATACTAAGATGATAAAGGCACTTAGGTTTTAACCCACTTACCCTGTAAAAAGCCTACCCACATAATTGACCCTTAGTGAACCCCTTTGAGCCTTAACCATTGTTTCTTGATTTCCTCCTTAATGTTAACCCACATCTTAACCCTTTTTGATTCGTTAAGAATTTCTCCCTTTTTTACTCCCTTTTTATCGAGATTTGATTTGATTAGTTACCTAACTATGTTTATTCATTTCAGTTGCTGAATTAGTCCTTATTATGCACTTTCCATTATTGTACTGTTCTTATTCTTAAAAAAAAAAATAATCTATATTTATATTCATATTCATATTTATATTATAAAGAGCTTGGATAAGTTAAAGTTATTATAGTAAGAAAAAGCTCACTTGACTAGTTCCAGATGGTTTTAATTTTGGCACTTGTTTGTAATCCAGTAATTAACTTTATTTTTTTAAGTTTGATAATTTATTAAATTAATCTCGATTCTAACCCTCTTTTTCAGCCTTTATCCACATATTTAACCCAAGCCCCATTACAACCTTGTTAAAGACCTTTTGATTTGTGTATCATCTCATTTATAGTGGCGGAGATTTTATTTTCATACAAGCTGAAAATAATAAATTTTCATGTTTGACTATTGAGTGCTTAATTATTGAACCTTAAACACTTTGAGTGATTTTAGTGAATCTTTATTGAGGATGTTGACCCTTGTCGATTTGGAATTAAAGATAATTACTTTGATAAAAGGGGATACCTATGATTTTATGATTAAAATGCTCAACTTGGATTGTGTGAAACTTTAATGTTCTTTTAGTTAAACATTCAATATATGATTACTTGTGAATTACTTTGAAACATTATTGATGAGAATTATAAGTTGAGAAGAATTTATTTTAATTGTAAGTTGAGGATTTTGCTTGAGGACAAGCAAATGTTTAAGTGTAGGGATATTTTGATAAACCATAATATATAGATATTTTTATCCCATGCTTGGCATATTTTTGGATGATTTATCACAAGATTTAGTGAATTTGATGCTCCTAATTCTTTAAATTCATGTTTTATACTTAGTTGAGCGTAAGAAGGTGAAAAGAGCAAGAAACGGGCCAAAAACGGACAAAATGGGCTTATCTCAGTATCTCACACGGCCTAGGCACTTTCACACGGGCAAACTATACGCCCGTGTGGGACACACGGGCAGGACACACGCCCGTGTGTCATGGCCGTGTCTACTAAAAACCAACTCAAAATTACACATGGATTGAGCACAATCACACGGCCGTGTCCCTGTCGAGCCCAAGTCTAATTCTACTCGGAAAAGGCTAATTTTGATGGTTTTGAAGCATTCTAAAGTCTATATGAACACCCTAAAAGAGGACCAAAGGGGGACGCAGGGTAGAAGGGAAAATACTCAAGAACAACCATCGGAATCAGCTCAGAAGCAGGATCTACTTCAAGACTGAAGATCTATATTCAATTTTATTAGAAGTTCTTTGGGTTTCTTTATGTTTTGTTATTTTCCCAATTTTGAAATGTTTTCCATTATTATGAACTAAACTCCCTAAATACCTAAGGGAGATGAAACCTAAGACAGATCTTAGTACTATTTGAATTATATGATAAATAGTTGTTCTTATTCTTAATTGTAAGTTTTAATTCTTGTTTTAATATTTCAGAATATTAATTCAGGTTTTGATGTGCTTATTCAATAGAGCAAAAGTCCCTGTTTAAGAGTAGATCCTCCATAATTAAGCGGAGTTGCATGCAATCCTAGAGATAGGACGACATAATCTGCCAAATTAGAGTCAAATCTAATAAGGGGATCCATAAATCAAATTAATGCGACAATAGGGGTTTTAATTAGAAAGAGATTTCAATTAATCAACCTAGAGTCAGTTGTTGTTCGATAGGTGCGCTAGCCTTAGTCGAATTTTTAGTTAGTTTAGCGACCATCATGGAGTCCTCGAGTCAGCTGAAAAAGTTCTCCCCAATGTCCATTAAGATCAATTGAATAAGAAACCGTACTAATACAATTCATAATCAAATAAACCCAATCTAAACAGAATCCCATACGAATATGATAGCCTTCAGAAAAGCCCACTCAACCTGGTCGTAAGCCTTGCTCATGTCAAGTGAGAGCAAAAAAATCGAATCTCCCATTTCTCTTATGTTTAAAGGAATAAAGCACCTCATAAGTGGTAAGGAAATTGTCAGTGATAAAATAGCCAGGGACAAACGCACTCTGCACCTTGTCAATATAGACATGCAAAATCCTCTTAAACATGTTCACCAGAACTGTAGAGATAATCTTGTAGAGAATAGAATAGAGACTAATTGAACAGAATTGTGACATTTACCTAGGGTTACGTACCTTAAAAAGGAGAATAAGATTCGTGACATTTATATCAGAAAGAGAAAGCTCCCTTTGAAGCACTCGTAAATAGTAATCCGTGACATTAGCGCTAATAATATGCCAGTATTTCTGATAAAACAAAGCTAAGAACCCATCCTGCCTGAGGCCTTTAAAGGAGACATACTGTCAATAGCTGATTGAATCTCTTGAGATAAAAAATCAGAGAGCAAAACCCCATTCATTGAGGGAGTAACACACACATTTATGCCTGCCAGCAAATTATCAAAATTCTCCAGCCTAAAAGAAGTAAACAAGCTTTTAAAATATTTAGTGGCAACCCCAAACATAGTATCTATGTCTGTACAATTACGACCATTAGCATCCACTAAGGAAGTTGTCATATTCATATGTTTCTGAAAAGTGGTAAACTTGTGGTAGAACTATATGTTGTGACCACCATAGCGCATCCAATTCACTCGTGCCCGTTGGCCTCAAAACAATTCCTCTTTATCAGCCTCCCGATTGAAAGTTAATTTTACCTCAGTGATATCAGCCAAGATGTCATCGGAAGGTTTGGCCTGATGCAATCATTCTAATCGAGCCGTAGCCTATTGAACTAATCGGCGCCTATATCTATGAAGTGTTAGACCCCAAGTAGACAAAGCAACCCCAACAAAAGAATAACAACACAACGATCCAAACGTTCTCGAATGTTAGTGTCCAAAAACTGAACCCATTCCCAAGTGAACCAATGCCCCTCAAAACCCAGAACATGAAGCTCACAATCGACCAACACTAAATGGAAGGCCTCCATCTATCGATCAGAGCGAAGACGACCCCCTAGCTTCTCAAAAGCATATGCTATCTCGTTGAAATCACCAGCCACCATCCACGAAAAAGTAGAATTACTCCCTAAATCTCAAAGCAAACGCCATGAGTCAGTGCTTGCCTATTCTACCGGAGACCCATAAAACCCCATGAATCTCCAACTTATCCCAGTAACATCATCAACAACCACATCGATATGGTAACCCAAATAAATCAGATGCAAATGAACCTGATATCTAGTTTCCAACCCAACAAAATGCCACCCTACTACCAAAAGTTGAAATATCTATACCACAAAGGAAGCCAAACTGGCGACACACTTGATCCATCCCCTGAGCGTCAATTTTTGTCTCTATAAGAAAAAGCATCCGAGGATTATATTTACACAACGAATACTGTACATGCCGAACATTCCATGGATTCTCCAAACCACGGACATTCCAACTAAATAGATTCATTTAGAAAATATAAAATTATATGCTTCCATTCTTAAATAATTATTTTGTTCACTCAGAAAAAAATTATTTCGTTAAAAATATAAAAACCCAAATAATAGACATACTTCAAAAATTATCTAACATACAAAAGTCAATATCTTTTATTAACATTTCAAAATGTTTATCTTTTATTATAATTATAAATTAAAATCAACTAGTACAATGTAAAATAAAATTACAATTACAATCAATACATGAAGTAAATAAAGGAAAAAAATTGATGGTTAAACGAGGAAAGGAGTGAAGATTGAGAAGTGGTTTCAGTTTAGGAGATTAGGAAATTAGGATAGAGTGTCTATATGAGACTGTGTGGGTTATTTATATGACCCTTTTATAGTAGGAATAAACTTAGTCACATGATGGAAATGACGGTAATGTGACGTCCTATGATGAGACATGTTAGAATGATTAACAATCAATTACCTTAAACCTTTACTTGATTTTCATATAACCTTAGTAAAGGTGCATAGTTTGTCAGGTTGAGGTTTGCGAACTAACTATAGGTTCGCGGTGTGACAGCTCGATTTAAACCCTAGTCAGAATAGTGGTTTTGGGACCACAAATCTAAGTTAGAATAGTATTTTAATATTATTTTCCATGTTTAAAGCATGTTGTTAAGCATGTGTGAAAGTTTCGTATGAAAATTTGATCATTTGTGTGCTCAATTTGATAAAATGACTAAATAGCAGAAAATACAAAAGTTGTGTGCTACATGAATAAGTGTCGAATTGACATGGCTTATTAATTTTGAGGTCCTTATGTTGATATTAGACCATTGAATTTATGAATGGACATATATGTCAAGAGTTAGTGGATTTTAAATGTATATAATAAGGTTATTTTGGTAAATGATGAATTAATGTTTATTAACTAAACAAAACATGATTTTTGCTTCATATTTTCATCATTTTGCCAAAAATACAAAAAAAAATAAGAAATGAATAAAAGCTTTTAGGGTTCGACTCCTTTTGATTGTGATTAAGGTATGTTCTTTGATCTGTTTTAGATAATTTTTACGTTTTTGTGATCGTTATTTTATGTTCTATTAAGGTTATGCCTAAATTTCTAAAATTATTGATTATTTCATGAGATGCCATTGTTGATTTTGTGAGCTTTGTGATGTTAATTGATGAAAAATGAAAGACATGTGTTAGATTAATATGTTTTGTATTTGAATTTTTGATGAATTTGAGTAATTTGGGCTAAATTGTGAAAATGAGATTTTGAGGGACTAAAATGTGAAAATAAATTAAATATGTGGCTTTATATGAGCTAAAGGAATATTCGCCCAAGCATGTGTAATATGAAATTATGTGTATTTTGTGATTTTATGAATTAGGGACTAAAGTGTTAAAATATAAAAATGTGAGGGTTAATTTGTAAAATGCCCTAAATATGTGATTATGGATTAATTTCAATGAATGTGAGATTGAATAAGTCAAATTTGAATGTGTTTAGATAAAGAACCAAAGAAAACAGAATTAGATCGAGGAAAGTCAAAAGTAGTTGAATAACCGTTCGTTTCAATTCATTCTTGTACGAGGTAAGTCTATATACAAATAAATGTGTTTGAATTGATTATTCATGCTTATATGATATTGAATTGTGATAAATGGTTATAGAAGCTGAATATGTGAAATTAAGAAAGTCTCAATAATGTTACGATGTCCAAAAGCTCGTACAAACCATAGGAATAGTTAGGATACATATGTCATGACATAGGATTCCGATATGTGATTTCGTGTAAGACCACGTCTGGAACATTGGCATCGATTTGAGATTTACGTGTAAGACCATGTCTGGGACATCGGCATCATATTTGATTTCGTGTAAGACCCTGTCTGGGACAAAGACATCAATATTTGATTACATGTAAGACCACGTCTAGGACGTTGGCATTGTACGTGTAATAGCCCAAAATTGGGTCTAGTTGGAACAGAGGTTTCAGGACCACAAAATCTGAGATATAAATAATTATTTTATGATTATTTTGAGGTCTATGATATGATTGCATGATTGTGTGAAAATTTCGTGAAGAAATTCTATGCATAAAGTGCTTAATTCGAAGTTAGGGACTAAATTGAATAAGTTGCAAAACTTGCATTCTAGAAGTTTTTAGTATGAAATTGATTTGAAATATTAATTAGGAGGTCTTAAATAGCAATTTGACCAATTTCTAAGTTATGGACAAAAATTGGACATGGATGGAATTTTTGGAAAGTTTAGTGGTAAGGGTATTTTGGTCATTTAGGGGTAAAATGAATTAAAATACAAAATTAAAAGCCAATTTTGCTCATCTTCTTCACCATGGACGTGTATACCAAGGGAGACTCCATGGATAGGGTTTTCAAGCTTCCCAAGCTCAATTGTAAGTTCGTTCTAACCCAGTTTTTCAAGTTCTTTACGTTTTTGGAGTCCTGGTAACTTGATTTAGCTTATGCTAGCAATAATTCAACCTAGGGTTCATATTTGGAAAAATACCCATAGGTAAAATTTGTGTATTCTGGTGTTTTATGATACAATATGAGGTTTTAAATTATTTTAGACAACTTGTGCTACTCGGTTTTAAGTGAAAACGAGCAAAAGTGTTTAATCGGTAAAAATACCTAATAGTCATAAGTATATGTTAGAGTGAGAATTTGATGTTGCCATAGAAGGGAAAAGTGATCATCATGTCATAAAACATAATAATAAGGGATGAAGTTTAATTCCCGAGCCTAGGGGCAAAAGTGTAAATATGCAAAAGTTTAGGGGCAAAATTGTAATTTTTCCAAAGTTTGAGTTAAGGACTGTTTTGAATAGTACATTAATTAAATAAGTAAAATATGATGTTTTAGATCCCGAAAAACGAGATTTTAACCTAGAATGAGAGAAAAATCAAAAATTGGGAAAGTTGGTAAAATGGCCGTTTTAATATCAAGGTAAGTTCATATGTATAATAAGCATTAATTTATGCATGTTTCAATGTAAAATTGATATATTTACTGTGATCTCCGAGGTGTTGAAAGTATGTAAGTTGGTATGATAATAATACAACAATAATGCTGTAATTTATATTTGAAAGTTAAATTTAGTGAATTAATTGAATTATGTTAAATTAAATGATTATGGTGCCAATTTTATGAATTGATTTAAAAATATGTCTATGGTACATGAAGTGCATTGAATTATCATACATAAATGTGATTTCTATGATTATGGATATTATGGGAAATTGTAAGTTCATATGATTTTTAATAAGACAATGTGTAATTTAATGTTATTGCGTTGATATTAAATGAGATGTAAGTTTATATGTAAGTAATACATCACTATTACTTGTATTATGATATTTTATAAAAATACTGGAAATATGTTTGTGGATAATTACTTGATTGGTGAAATTGTTGGAAAAAAGAAAGAAATCCCGGTTGAACCTTCGAAAAGATTGGATGATACAGATGGTATGTAGCTAGGTCACATGTATAGTGTTGAGTGCACATCATGTGTACAAGAGAGCTACAAGACATTATGATGTAGCTAGGTCGCATGGGTGATACTATGTGTACACCATGTAGACAAGAGAGCTACGGGATATATGTAGCTAGGTCGCATGCTTGGTTCCAAGTGAAGGACACCATGTAGACAAGAGAGCTACGAAATAAACTGGCTAGGTCACATGGGTGGTACTAAGTGTTCACCATGTGTACAAGAGAGCCGAACTATATGATGGGTGGAGCTATGTGCTGAAACCACCAAGTATCGAGGATTGATCCGAAGTGTTCAACGGGAGACTCTCTATGTATTGCTCTGTGAGTTTTGTGATGAATATGTGTAGGAACTTGGTTATGTGAATGATGTGTTCATTAAGTGACCCGGATGTGGTAAGGTTATAAACAAGTAAGTTATACATGAGGATGATTTTATGGTGACCTTGTGATCATGGGCCTATACTTGTGATGTATGAAATGTGGTGAAAATGATTTGTGATATGTATGTTAAAATGAGATTAATACAAAGAAAGTGTGAAAGAGTGAATTAGCAATAAAACTGTTTTGGACAGTAGCAATGACGTAATTTTGAAAAATCACCAAAAATAGTATAAATTGAATCAGAGACTGAATGAGATATAAAATTAAAGCTTAATAAGTCTATTTTCATATAAAAGAAATATAGAAAGCAAAGGAGTTCTATATTTTGAGATATTTATGTTTTCGTGAGACTGATTCAGAATGATTACGTGATCCCCTGTTCTGACTTTGGAAAATCACAAAAATTTGGAGAAAAATAATTAGAGGCTTAAAATTATATTTTTAAAATCCATAATGAGTCTATTTTCAAGATAAATCAACAAGAACATTATACGAGTTATGTACTGTGAGATAATTATTTTTTAGTGAAGAGAGGTCAGAACTGTCAGAAAGTGAAACAGGGGAAATTTTAATGAATAAACTGTACTAATTGGCTAAACCAAAAATTATAAAAATTTTATGGTGTAACGATATGTGAGTCTAGTTTCAGGGGAAATTTACGGATCTTAATTTGGAGCTCTGTAGCTCGAATTATAAACAATTAAGTGACTATGACTCGTGTGGACAGTTTGATGTGAACATTTATTAATAAATTGTGAAATCGTACTTACAAGAATGCTATGTACATTAAGGATGTGGAATGGAGAGGAGGAGGAGAAAAATAAATATATGTGGAATACATGGAAACTATGGTATATGAAATATTGATATAATGAAATAAATGATATGTGTTTATAAGAAAACAAAAAGAGAATGTTATGTATCATGACATGTATATATATGACTAGTCTCAATGTAATGTTTGTTGGGTATGGAATTGAATTGAAATGTTTCAGACAAACATGTTATTCTGCGCATCTGAATCGTGGTATTTTATAAAAATATGATCTAGCTTTAAATATGAATGCTTGATGATTAAGCTGAAGATATTTGGTAAGATGATAATCTTGGTATAAATGTATAAGTGGTACTATAATAAACAAGGTAAAATTAGTATGAGAGACACATGTATGATGACATACAAATGCTATGTTTGTGGTTTAATTGAGGATGTTTAATCATTAAATGAATACCATGTTATATGCTTTTGATTTTGTATAAGTGTGTAAGAGATCAAGGTTGACCAAAGCTTGGAAAATAGCCTAGGTATATTCCACACAGGCAGAGACACGACCATGTGTCTCAGCCGTGTATGGAACACGACTTTGGGACACGGGCGTGTGGAGCCTTAAAGCATGAAATTTCCAAGATTTTTGTAAGTTCTCGGTTTAGTCCCAAACCCTTTCTAAAGTATGTTTTGGGCTCCGTAGACTCAAATAAGGGACTATGTGTAAGAGAATGAACGCTTTGAAATATGAATAAAATTTTATGGCTCGTATTTTAGTTTAATGTTTGTATGTTTGTCTGGTAACGCCTCATACCTTAGCCCGACCTCGGATATGGGTAAAGGGTGTTACAGTACGAGCTTTTCGAGCTATCCGCGTATCCTATTTGATTTTGTACGATTCAACAAACATTTCGAGAAATGAATAACTATGTGAATGTATATCTGATTCAAGTACGTATGAACTGTATCTGGAATTTGGCAATGAAAGGTGAGTATGAATATGATCTTTTGATATATGAGTTACATGGAAATGTGATGTACTTATAAGTAAGTGATTATGAACGATTGAGCTAAATGAGAAACATGAACTTACTATTGTGTTATGCCATGATTCATATGAATGAATTTGGCTTATAATTGTGTTATGTGATAAGTTTATTTGTATATGGCTTTCTAAGCTTTTGAAATCTTACTTTGTGTGTTTTCCAATTGTTTTATAGATTACCGAAGCTACCGGAAACTCGGGGATCGTTGAGGATCATCACCACACTATCAAATATTATTTTGATACCTTTTGAAAATGTATATATCAAAGTATGGCATGTATAGGCTAGGAATAATGTGGTATGTTTTGAGATGGATATATCATGCCATGATATATGGCTTGATTATGGTTGAACTTATGGTTTGATTTTGGTATATGATGTGTGATGCAAAAATGGTAAATTTGGTGTATATATATGGCCTAGTGAAATGGTCTTTTTGGTAAGTTTGTTTGTGGTTGAAATGGTTATAAATGTGATATGAATCATGTGTTCATGGTATGAATTAGTTACATGGAATTAGTATGTTTGAGTTGGAATTATGTATGGAAATGATTAATGATATTGAAGTATAAATGATGCTTGTTTTGGAAATGTTTTGTTTGCATATTGGGTTATGAAATGTAGGGGTGTTCAATCGGTTAATCGACTGGTTAACTGACCCGAAATAACATTAATCGAATTAACCGACCTTTCAAAATTTTTAACCATTAATCGAACCAAAATTTTTTCAAAAAAATTAACCGAACTGAAAATTTTTCGGTTAATTTGATCAGTTAACCGAATTAACCAAAAATTATATATTTTTTTAATTTTTGGTTAAAATAAGTATAAAATTAACCGAATTAACCGAATTAATCGAATTAACCGAATTACCCGAATTACCCAAATTAACCGAATTAACCGAATTAACCGAATTATTTGTATAAAATTATATGTTTTTTATTTTTATTTTTATTTTTAGATTTTTATTTTATTTTTATTTGTTAAATTATTTGTAATTTTTATGGTTGGGTTGGGTAATTGGGTTGGGTTGGGTACTTGAGTTAATATATATTAGATTAGGTATTTGAGTGTATGTTGGATTGGGTTTGAATGAATAGTGGGCTATTTATATATTATAATTTTTTTATTAATTTTTTTCGGTTAACTGAATTTTTTTGGTTAACTGACCGGTTTCGAACCGAATTAACCGTTAACCGAAAACTCAAAAAAATTTTAACCGACCCCAACCAAATTAATTCGGTTAACCGACCGATTAACCGAATTCGGTCGGTTAACCTAATTTTTTCGGTTTTACCCGAATTTCGCACTCCTAATGAAATGTGATCTTAAAAGCTTATGTATATAGGGTGGCAAAATGGCTTTTCAAGTAGCCTATTTTGTCCACACAAGTTGAGACACAGGCATGTGTCTCAGCCGTGTGTGGCACACGATCATGTAACACAGCCGTGTGTCCCCTAGGGTAGTCCTACAATTTAAAGTCAGTCTCGAGCACGACTTAGACACACGGGCGTGTATGGTGGCCGTGTGAAGCACACAGCCTTGGCATATGGGCATGTGTAGCCATTTCGAAGGGTACACGAGCTATACACACGAGCGTGTGGTTAGCCATGTGACCCAAGTCAGTTTCGGCCATGACCAACGCATACGGGCATGTCTCGGTCGTGTGAATAAGTCAGTATGTATGACCTGTTTTGACACGGCTTAAACATACGGGCGTGTCTAATGCCGTGTGACGCACACAGCCTATTCACACGGGTGTGCGACCTTTGTAACTTGGAAAAAATTGTATAAATTTGAGAGATTTTGTATGTATTTGGATTAGTTCCGATTCCTTTCTAAAGCATGTTTAAGGTCTCATTGACCTAAGAAAGGTACTTTGTGTATGACTTGCTATGAAATGATGTTATATGATTGATGTTTGTGAATTGATCGTAAAATGTTCTGAAATGTCCACTAATACCTCTTAACTCTAGTCCGGCGACGGATACGGGTTATGAGTGTTACACTCGGTGTTTGTTGATTCTATTGGAATATATGTGTTAAGCTCTCTGCAAGTAGTCTATGAGATTTACAGATTACACTGTAAGGTCCGCTATACAAGGCATAACACATTCTTATAACTACAGCCAAAATTAATCATTAAGATATAACACATTCTTATAACTACATCCAAAATCAATCATTACAACATACAAACAGACCTAAAATAGAATAAACTTAAATTGATACACAAGATAAGACTTAGAGCTGAGATCTCAAAATTGGCTTGGAATTAACAAAAATACGGTGAAATAAATGTGCTTAGTGTGACAGAACCTAAAATATCTTATAAACTTCGGCGGCTAAGATCAGAGGCAGATAAGACAGTTGGTAGAACAAATACTGCTTTAAAACCAGAAATTTGCTTCCCCACAATTTGAAACATTAACTCTACATCAAGCCAAACTCTCTCTATCTTCAAACCCCAGGTTTCAGTTTTATATGAATTGTGCAGTAAGGTTTGTTTCACTTGGTTTATATGATCCGGGGTCTTGATTCTTGCTTTCAAGAGAGTGTTTTTATTGAGTTTCTTTTGATTGGTCGTTTCATTTCATTTCAACTGTGTGTTGGGTAGTGAGTTTTTCAAGCATTAACTCAAACATCAAAACCGAACTCTACTCTGTCTTTGTTCTTGCCTTTCAGAAAGTTTTTTTCTTTACTTCTTTTTGATTTGTTGTTTCATTTTGAATTTTGCGTTGGGTTTTGAGTTTTTATGGAAAGTTTGTTTCTTTCTGGGTGGGGATCCATGCTATAAAAGTTTGCATTTTTTATATAAGTTTCTTTTGCATGTTTTTGGTAAATCCAAGAGAAGCTAAAGGAATCTTAATTTCTTGTTTTTATAAGCATTACAACTTGAGAATTGAATATTAGTGTTGAGAGCTTGGGCAAGCTAAATCATGATAAAAAAAGAGGCAAATTCACTATTTTTTTGTATATAGATGACATTTCTTTGAATACAGATCATACAAAGCTTAGAGGATGAGATCGAGTGAATGGAGTTACAAGAGTGACTCGTTTTGGAGCAATGATAATGTGGCAGAAACAGGATGCCTCTCAATCATTGTTCTTGGTGCCTCTGGTGATCTTGCCAAGGAGAAGACTTTCCCTGCTCTCTTTCATCTTTATTGCCAGGTCAAGTGCTAAATATTCATTCATATTCTTTATTAAAACTGAAATGAAATTGATCTACGTCTCACTTCCTGTGAAGTTGAAGGTTGGCTTTGCCGAAGGGTCGAACATGATGCAATTGGATGCTAACTGCGACACGGGATTGTGTATATGCAGGGCTTTCTACCACCTAGTGAGGTGCACATTTTAGGCTATGCAAGGACTAAGATTTCAGATGATGAATTGAGAAACCGCATCGCGGGTGAGACATGGATCCTCTCCTTCAAAAAGAACAAATCTACTTCTACAGTTCACTCTTTGGCCCATAAATGTCGCTCACTCTTTGGCCCATAAATGTCGCTCATTGTTGTTTTACTTTATGATGAATGATGCAAAATCACAAATGATAGGTTTGACTGACATTTTAATTGAACCCGCAGATATCTTCTCGGTGAGAGAAGCAGTTCACCCTCGGAAGATGTGTCAGAGTCCTTGAAGCTTGTCAGTACAGCGCTCTAGCCATATGTTTACCACACTTCAATCCTATATTTGCATGTTAATTTTATCAAGCAATTGCAATTATATGTAGGTTAAATATGTAAGTGGGTCATATGATTCTGCTGAGGGCTTTCAACTGTTAGACAAGGAAATTGCAATGCATGAAATCTCAAAAAGTAGTCAAGAAGTGTCATCTCGGAGACTCTTTTATCTCGCACTTCCACCATCGGTATATCCACCCGTTTACAGGATGATCAGGAAATACTGCATGAACAAATGTACGTACTTCTGTTCCAAGACCAACAGTGCTTGAATGTATCATTATAGATTACTTCTTGGGATTATGAATATAGTTCTCGCTTGCTTCACATTTGTTTCATATTTCAATGGATTTGATAACAAGATATAAGATATTTTCCAGCTGATCTTAGTGGATGGACTCGGGTGGTTGTTGAAAAACCATTTGGAAAAGATTTGGACTCTGCCGAGCTACTGGGTTCCCAGATCGGAGAGTTGTTTGATGAACCTCAAATTTACCGTATCGATCACTATTTGGGAAAGGAATTGGTCCAGAATCTGGTAATAAACATGTAAATAGGTGCTTGTATTTCTTGATTTCTTTAGCAGCTCTGGTCGTTTTGCTAATCGCTTTTTCTTGCCTCTTTGGAATTGTGACAACATTGATAATGTACGGGTGAGGATCCTCCTTTGTGGATGTTTAAACATCTGAAGATGCTATGGCGAAGGTTTGATTGGTTTAGGATATGCTTCTTAGGCAACAAGTTTCATCAGTATATGCTGATTTTCACTTTGAAAAGGGAAAAATGTTAAAAACCATTGCTAAGCTGAAAGAGCTTTGCTAATTGTCAAGTTATAATATTGCTTTGATATTAATCCCTATGTTCTTTGTTTCTTTTGGCAGATTGTGTTCAGGGAGGATTTCGGAACTGAAGGTCGTGGTGGATATTTTGGTGAATATGGGTATGCTTCATAGCACTTATTTCGGATCCTTATGGTATTAGAAAATGTATGAAGAACCATGAACCTCAGCTAGGCGTATCTGCACTCTTAGTTCTTTTTCCTTTTGCGCTCTTTGTGCAGAATCATCCGTGATATTATCCAAAACCATCTGTTGCAGGTAAGGTCATTGCTAACCTCAACTAGATATCATATGGTTAAAATAAGCCTAACAAGTTGGCAAGAACATGCTATGCACCATTAGCCTACTTCCCGTATTAATCGAGTTCATAATGACTGCAGGTGTTTTGTCTTGTGGCTATGGAGAAGCCTGTCTCTCTCAAACCCGAACACATTCGTGATGAGAAAGTGAAGGTGCACTTTTTTTCCCCTCTCTCCGGACTCTAGGAATTGCATATACTTAACAGACCGATGAAGTTTTGAGAATCCATTAAAAAATATATGGTTGAGATTCTCGAAACTTCGAGTTTAGGTACTCTTAAGTCAGTGCTTTCTTTATCATAGATGCTTATTATCATATAAAATCCAGGTTCTTCAATCCGTACTCCCAATTAAAGATGAAGAGGTTGTACTCGGACAATATGAAGGTTACCGAGATGATGTGACAGTCCCTGACCACTCAAATACCCCAACATTTGCTACTGTTATCCTCCGTATACACAATGAAAGATGGGAAGGTAGCATAATTACATCTTTTCATTACTGTTGTTTGTTTTACGTGCTTCTTCATTGAGTTGCTAATTTCACTCATTGATGTGTTTCAGGTATTCCATTTATACTAAAGGCAGGGAAAGCATTGAAGAAAGGCAGATATACATGTTCAATTTAAGGATGTTCCTGGTGATATATTCAAATGTATGATAATTGGCATATAAGATTCTTTATAATTCCACTTATGGATTACTTGTTTATCATTGGCCTCCAACCCTTTTCTTTATTAACTCTTTTCAAGTATCCTGACATTTTAACAAGCTTGTTGCTGGAATTGACTTCTTTATTTAGGTGAAAAGCAAGGGAGAAATGAGTTTGTCATACGGCTGCAACCTTCTGAAGCGATGTACATGAAGCTAACAATGAGTTTGCTAATCTTATTGTGTCCATCTGAAAGGCTATGATCAAAGCTATTGTTTCTATGAATGCTGTTTTCACGTTTGTAGACTTTCCTTCATGCTTCAACATGTATAGTTCCGGATTATTTCAATTTAAGCTTGAAAACCGGTTGCAACATCTTTGCGCCCCTGATTTGCATTTTGTCTATAATGCAGGTGAAGCAGCCCGGTTTGGAGATGTCAGCAGTGCAAAGTGAACTAGACCTGTCTGTTATGCGCCTTGGCGTAGGATCTAGTCACAGGTCTAGACGAGAAAGAATTCTTGCTTCGACCTATGGTTACTCAAAAGGCAGATTCGTCCTTGACTGAACTCTCTCTCAAAATAACATTTCTTTTGATAGAATAATTGCTTACCTCTTTATTTCATATTGACAGCCTTTTATAGACTGTTAATGACAAAAGAAAGAGTCCTAATTGACATAAAGTAGAATTCCTAGCTTAGAGTTTATGAAGGAAATAAAAACCTAATATAATAGATAAAATAAGTAAAACTAAAGTTCTTAGTAAAGCCTGATATATAATAAATAAATAAAACTAAAGACTCCTACTGCAATTAAAGTGTCCATATCACTGTCATACAAGCAACGCTATCAAGGTGTTATGATCCGAGAGGCTTATGAACGTCTTGTTCTTGACACGTATGGTCCTTGCCCCTCCTAATTCTCAAAATATTATTATTCGGGATCCTTTAATCTTTCTGCTTTCAAATGAAGTGCTTCAATTTTCATTCGAGCTTTAAAGGCTAGTAGGTTTAGGATTAGAAACCATGATAACCAGTTAAATACACTTGAGAATTAAGAATACAGTTTTAAGGTTCCCATGTAATGAACAATGGATCTACCTTTGGTTATACAGGATCCGAGGCGATCAGCAGCATTTTGTTCGCAGAGATGAATTAAAGGTAAGAACTTGTGCACACTCCTTGCAGAAATTCAAACCGATATTCATATTGCTTCAATTTGACAGGCGGCATGGAAGATATTCACACCTTTTCTACACCGAATTGACAATGGTGAAATGAAGCTGACTCCATACCAGCGAGGCAGCCTGGTCCTACAGAAGCAGATGAGCTTTCGGCTAAAGCCGGTTATGTTCAAACACATGGATACATTTGGGCCCTTCCACCTCATAGAAACTTGCTATAACTTGGTGTTTCATCACCATTCCCATATAAGCGAGGTATTGGTTTGTAACACATCCAATAAAAACGCAGCCATGTAACCCTATCCCAGCCAAGCCTAGGAACATTTTACCTTGCCTATTTGAAGTGTGTACCTTACATATTTTGTGTATAGAATAGGATCCTATATCCCTTTTTGAATCCAATTTGGAACATTTTATGAAGGATGTTTCCTTGTGATGGGGGGAAGTAATGTGCGTCTCATTTTAGGGTATGGCATCAGGTTGGCTTGACCATAGAAATATACAACTGTTCCAAACCTGTTTACTTGAGCAACCCTTTGCCGTTTGCAAGAAATCAATAGCTCCACATTCAAACAACTTTTATCCTTAAAAGAGTTTTTCACCTTGGAAAAATATAGGGGAGAAAGGTAGGATGGGCAAGGCAAAGAAAACCTAGAAAGGCAGGTAAACAAGATGTGAAGCCTTAAGTGTGTGTGATGAAAGTTTTCTTTTATTAGCCACACATCTCTCCCAAATTCCCTCAAATTGAACCTTTTTCACTTTACTTGTGCCACCCAATATACCAAAACAACCTTTATACACTAACCCCTCTTTTTGCTCATGTAAACATCAAAAATACCATTTCAATAAATCATGATTGATGACCAAAATGGATTTTATATCCCAACGGGATTATGAAAGTAATTAAAAACCAAAAAGAAACCATGTTTCTAACATAAGACTAATTAATGCTTTAGAGATTGTAAAAATAAATTCAACCAATCTTAATTTTTATTTTTATTTTTATTTTTGAATTTCGTGAACAGAAAATCAAAAGTGGATTAGATAAAATGTCGATGTCTTTGTGTACCTTTCTCGTTTTCCTTTACCTTTGTTTTTAAAAAATTTTCAAATAATGGAAATAGTATTTTTAATTATAATTAAAAAGTTAAACATTATTTATTTACACTAACTATTCATACAATTTTTAAATAATAAATTCTCATAAAACTAAAACTGGCCATCGCAATCCCTTTTTTTTCTTTTCAAACCAACCACGCTTTTTTTTAACACTTCAATTTTTTTTAAAATTATTTTAATCATTCGTTTATTTTTTTCCTTCTTTTTAAACTTAAATTTTATTTTTTTATCAAATCATCTAAAAATAAATTAAAATATCAACTTTGTTGATGTAAATATACGCGTGAATTGCCACACTAACAATTAATTGAGCCTTTTAAAAATTCAAAGAATTTAAATAATATAGAAAGTCATTAAAATTATTTACTTTTTTTGTAAAAATATTAAAAATTAATTAATTCTTGATGTGACAATTTATGTCAACAAAGTTAACATTTGTTAACTCTTTTTATCCATTTTGGGTAAATGCGAACCCAATTTTTTTTTGAGATGTCGGAATTAAATTATAAAATTTTTAATGGATTAAAATATAATTTTATTATGTATTAATTTATAATTCTAATATTTTTTAAGACACTAAATAGAATTTTTTTATTTAAGAGATTAAAATGTAATTTTATCGTATATTAATTTATTCTTGTATTATTTTTAAAGTGGTGAAATTTTTTATTTTTAAGGACCAAACTCAAAGCCGTAAATAAATCATAAATCATTATTTTTTTTAATTGCAAAAAGGTTTGTCTTACTAATTAATAATAGCAAATTTTAATTTTCTCATTATCTAACAATTCATTAAAATTTATAAAAAACTCCAATTCACTAAAAAAAATTATATACACTTCTAAAAAAAAGAATTTGAAAGTCACCACCTAAATAAACTCCTCCAATTGGCCTGGAATCTTGTTTCCCATTCCTTCTTGCTCTCCTTTGTCCCCTATTTTTGGCCAACTCTGTTTATTTTCCTCTGTTCTTTGCCCTTTTAACTTTTCTTCCCCATTCTCTTTCTTTCTGCATTGCTCTTTGCATGAACCAAAAAAATAAAGTTTGGTCAAAAACCTTTTGATTCTTTTATCTCCTCGGTTAGATTCTTTCACATTAAGATATTTTTTCCCTTTCAGGTCCCTTGTCCTTCTTTACTTCTTTGCCATTCTTTCAAAGTTTCAACTTTTGCCTCCAAATTCACAAAACAAGGTAAAAAAAAAAAAAATCTTTTTTGAGCTTAATTTGGCTCCTTTCATTTTTTTTTACAAGAAACTCTATAGAATTTCTGGTGTATTTTACTTTTTTTAGGTCTGGTTTGACACCTGAAATAATGGGTTATCTTGTTTTTCCTTGTTTAACTTATATATATACATATATATAGTTTGGTTTAGAATCATGTTATTTGTTTCAATTGTTGGCTGAGTTCAGGGTTCTTTTTTTTTTTTTCCTTAGATGTGTTGGTGATTGAAGACAATAAAAAATGGCATTGAAGTGGGATGATATTGGGAACTCGTTGAGTTATTGGAGTTGCAATTGGGATGTGGAAAATGATCATTTTAGTGGAAGTGAATCAAAAGGCTTTTCTGAGGCTGTTAATGATGATATTGTTGATAGACTGCCTGCAGATCCATTTGGGATGGAAATAAGGTCTACTTTTGCTGCAGCAATCACAGGTTGGATTCATGATGTTGAGAATGAATTGGGGTCAGATTTATGTGTGTTTGGCATGCAAGATGGTGATGAAAATAAGATTACTGATCATCACCGTTTGTTGAAGGGTCTAAATTGGGTTTGGAATGGGACCATGAGTTTCCAACAGGAAGAAGGCAATTCAAGTTTTTCTGGATTTGGTTCAGAAGATGATGATAAAAACATTGATGATGATCAATCATCTTTCTTTAAAGGTAATCATCGAGTTCGAAATGGAACCCTGAGTTTCCAACAGGAGGAAGGTACCTTTCAAGTCGATGAAATATCAATCCCAAATGAATTTATTGATGGATTTGGGATTGGTAATGGACTTCCCAATGGAGGTTTTATATTCAATGATGAAGGTAATAGGTTGGAGGGCTGCAATGGAGTTTCTTGTGATGATAGTGAAGGAGATGCTCCAAATAATGCTTTGTTTTTCACCCTTGGTTATCTTGGTGTTAAGGATCTCCTTGTAATGGAAAGGGTCTGTATATCTTTAAGGGATGCTGTTAGAAATGATCCTCTCCTTTGGAGGAACATTCATATTGAAGATTCGTTGAGTAAGAGAATTACCGATGATGCTCTTTTAAAATTAACTAGCAGGGCTCAAGGCACTATTGAATGCTTGAGTCTGGTGGGGTGCAAAATGATCACTGATGACGGTTTGAAACGCGTGCTTGAAAGCAATTCCAAGCTCAGTAAGGTTAGTATTGCAGTGCAAGTTGATGTTATTAAGTCAATATAGTTTAACTTTTTATATACATTAGTCAATTTGTTATATAATTCGTATGTATACATACATCTTAAGGAAGGCCACTGACACTTTTTTTTTTTTAATTTAATTGATTTAGTATTGTTTTGACTCTTTTGGTATCCGCTAATGATGTTTGTATTTAAGGTTATAAAGTCTATTTTCACTTTGGTTAGAATTGTTGGCAAAATTACTCTATTATATGTTATGTGTTTAGATAGCGAGTTAAGATTGTTAGCATGTAAAGCAGTTGATGGATTCTAGCACGTGGATTTTATGTTTTGTGTTTAGATAGCGCGTTAAGGTTGTTAGCATGTAAAGAAGTTGATGAATTCTAGCATGTGGATTGCATGTTGTGTGTTTAGATAGCAAGTTAAGATTGTTAGCATGTAAAGCAGTTGATGAATTCTAACACGTGGATTGTATGTTGTGGTTTAGATAGCTAGTTAAGATTGTTAGCATGTAAAGCAGTTGATGAATTCTAGCATGTGGATTGTATGTTGTGGTTTAGATAGTGCGTTAAGGTTGTTAGCATGTAAAGCAGTTGATGATTTCTAACATGTGGATAGTATGTTGTGTGTTTAGATAGCGAGTTAATATTGTTAGCATGTAAAGCAGTTGATGTATTCTAACACGTGGATTGTTGCCTTTGTTTTTTATGACATCGATGATATAAGTATTTTTTGGAATGGTCTTCTGGATGCTCTAGGATTTCAACGATGATAGTAGTCCGGTTATTTTATTGATGTCTCTTATTGCCATTAAAACTTAGAATTGAGTTATTGCTACTCTTGATGTGATGAAACTTTCGATATTAGTTTCGGTTCTTGCTCCGTGGCCCTTTATTGACATTGATTGTTTTAAGAAAATGTCATATTTTAATGTACTTGAAGGTTTGGTACTGGAATTTAGTGAAGTTAGATTTGACACAATTTATGTTCTCTATGAGGTCACCAAGTTGATCAATTTTCATGCAGTTAAGTGTGCCAGAATGTACGAGACTTAATGTCGAGGGCATTTTGTTGAATTTAAGAGCTTTCAAGGCTGCTGGGTTCCCAGAAATAAAACATTTAAGAATAGGTGGAAGTTTTAGCGTAACAGAAGAGCAATTCAAAGAGTTGAAGTTATTACTCGGGATAAATAATTCAATGCAACTGCAAGAGCAAAAACCACAGTTTTTCGGACAGGGGCAATCACATCTCATGTCTGATGATGATAGGGCAATCGATATTGAAGTTTGTCCTAGATGTCAGAAATTGAAACTAGTTTATGATTGCCCATCGGAGAGTTGCAGAACATATCATGCTGCTCAGTTGTGTAGGGCTTGCATTCTCTGCATTGCACGTTGTATTCATTGTGGTTGCTGCTTTAAGGACTGCGATTATGAGGAAACATTTACCCTTGATTTGCTTTGTTTCAATTGTTGGAAGCAAATAGGTGGCCCTTCTTCTAAGCACAACGTGTTGCACGAGACGAGGAATCAGTTATGTTTTCATGGGTAGCTCAGAAGATGTGATATAATATTCCCTTTGGATACAGATTGTGGACAAGACACTTATTGTTGCACAATGGCAAAACTTAGAAAGTGGTAAGAGATGCCTAGCATCTTAAGCCTCGTCTAATGGCTGCCATGATGAGTATTCCTGCTTTGTTGGATGGGAACATAGAGGTCACTAGGTTGGCAGGAATGAGATATGCAGGTAAATCTTATGAAAGATCCTTCCATTGATTGCGTTGATGAAAGCATTGGTGATTTGTTCCACCATTGGGAAGAAGGAAGAATGGCGTGGAGTGAGGATGGTGGATGACCAGGACTTTCTTTCATAGGGAGCTTTGTTGTTGGGATAATTGTAATTTAATCCATGGAGTTCTATGTATTGGCCTTGACCGAAATTCATTTGTTTTTAATACGAAAGGTGAATATAGTTAGTCAATTTCCTACTTGGACTTGGATGATCCCATACACAGTTTTTTTTTTTTTTTTTTTTTTGCATTCTAAAAATATAATCAACGTCCGCCTAAAATTTTAATTAACAACTTTTGATTAGGTTTTGTGAATGCTCATCAAGAAAATGGAGAGAGGTTTGGGCCCTCCCAAAATTTTATATATGGATGGGCATATCTCAATTAGATTTGTAATTTGGGGGGGTTGACTTTTATTCTAGAAACTTCATTCAGATTGAAGCCCAATCTCTATTTGTTTATTTCTTCACTTTTATTCTAGAAACTTTACACAGCCTCATTTTTTAGGAGAAAGAAAACAGTTGTTTCGATTTTCAAACCTTCCCAATTCACATTAATGTATGTGATTTATTTGTGGATATGGTTTTAAAATTTATTAATTAAGATATTTTTGTAAACGAAAAAAGTGACCCAAAAGAGATGCAAATTTTAGTTAGTGTTGTTGCAAGTTTGGATTAAAATCAAAAGTCCTGCTAAGACAAAAACAAATTGCAAAGGTAGGGGTACCATTCATGGGAAATGCTGCTTTTTCACTCAAACAGAAGATGAAGCGCTCCTACGTTGAAGAATGTTAAGATAGAGAGAAATTGATATCCTTGGATGAACAACAGGTAATCAACTCAGTCATCATATCATTGAAATCCACATCACAATGTTTCTTTTCTGTCTTTTTTAATAGATATTATGTGTTTGTGAACCACATTTACCTCAACATCTTATTCCAATTAAGTAGTGGGTTGGTGGTCCCTTATGCAGATGTTTTTCTTTTTGTTAGATGTAACATCTTATTCAGTTTACGCCATTTCTTCATATGCCCAAACTAATGAACACGTTGACTTCTGTTTTTGTGGTTAAGAATTATCTTTATTACTTTCTTGTCCACCATTTTTTAATACCATTTTAAGTAAAGAATGAGATTTTAATCCCATTTCCTACGAACATTTCTATCCCTTTTATTATTGATTTACCATTTCTTTCAATATAAAATCATTCATTCCATCAAAAAGTCAAAAGGCATACACACAAAAGTTTCATAGAGGACAAAACTGTGTCTCATTTTTACCATTAATAAAATGGCCACTTGTTGAAACAACAATTCAAGAGGAGAGGGTGATAAGGAGCTATCTTTGGATGATTTCAACAAAGTATCAACCTAAGAAGAAGAGTTTTGCCTCTATGGTGTAAGAGAAGGTATTTATAGGTAAAAAGGTCTTTAGCCTTGTGCCATGACACATGCCTACATGGTAAAATCTTGGTATGCCTCTTAGTTAAGCAACAATTAGATTGATGAGTTTGGTGACCAAGCGACCATTAGACTTGAATGACTTGGCAAAGCCCTACGTGTTGTCCATGTTTAAAGGAGCTTGACACCTGTCCTAACGATATTTGAAGGGAAAGGTTCCATCGGTTGGACATGTTATGCGCCAACAAAGTCTATAATTTGGTAAGGTAGCCATTAGGCAAGGAAGGTTTAGGCGCGAGTAGCAAGGCATGTATAATAATTGTCCCAGTCGAAGGGAAGGTTATTAAGTGACCTTCCTTGAGGCGTAATTTTGACGATTTGCATTCTTCAACTAAGATGGGGATCACCTACATAATTTATACGCATGAACATTATGTGCGGAGGGGAAACATTGTGTTTTGTGTACATGTCTCGTATGTGTAGCGCTTTTTATTTTGGCACAGGGGAATGACTTTTGAATTTTTCTTAATTGATGAGGGTGTGGCGTGTCTACTTGCGATAGGTTATAAGATTTAGTGCTTGATGATGTTGATACTTGTGAAGATCCTTCAGTGAGCTCTAATGAAAATAAAAATGAGAATAATATTGATACTAATGTTGTTGATTATGTATGCATCGTTGGAGTTCACACTGCTATTGAAGGTGAGGTCTTTCAAAATTATAGAAGAAAATTTGAACATTTCTATGATAGATTTAACTATTTCAAATAATGGGAATGTTTTAGAAATACATTTGTTGAATAGTTATTTTGGATTTTGGGGAACTTAGAAGACATTGTGGTTTTAATACTAATAGTTTCGGTGTATGTTAGAAGTTTGTTATCCATTATTTCTTTGTTTTCTAGCTAGTAAGTTTTTATTTCATTCTTGTAAAAAGCTCTTCTAATAAAGGATTGTTAGGCAACCCATCAAAAGATAACCCTTTAAAAAGTAACATGGATATACTTGACTTAGCAAAAGTATATTAGAGGATAAGAGGTCCAAGAACAGTGACTTAAATATTTCAGCAAACCCTCCCAAAAAAAAAAAGACTTCAACTAGGGTTGAAAGTCAAGTAAATCTTGCCAAAGACTTAGTTTGCAAAAAAAATGAGGCCATTCAAAGAAGTAAGAAATCTTACACCATTCAAAGAAGTAAGAAATCTTACTCCCAGGATAAAAGTGATTCTCGTTATAAAAAGGATAAGGGTTGTAACACCCCTTGCCCAGTCCGGTCGTCGGAATTGAGCTACAGAAGGCTACTATATGAAGCTCACATAACATACACATATTTTAAACATACATAGAGGACCATGCCGCAGACTAATAGGTGGCGGATTTTTCATCTAGACCTTGAAATTCATATGACTAAACTGTGGATTATTTCGCGGACATAATTATTGCGGAAAGTAAAGCAGACATCTAAATTGGTAAATTTCCTGCGGATACTTAAAATGGCAGACTGGTCCGCGAATACCCCACATTGTGGCAGGTCTCGCAAAACTTAAAACGTGGAACATAACAGAACTGAATTCATTTATTTATTCACATACATCACAAAAGTCTATAGTAATCACCTTTTAAAATTAACAAATGACCAAATAACTATATACATGCCATTTAGATCAACTTAAATAAAATCAAGAGTCTACCACAACTTCGGCAAATAGTTTGAACTTCTTGTTGATCCAATTGTCACGCTCTGAACGTTCAAAATCTACAAGATAAAAGCAATCTAAGCATAAGTATTAAGAATACTTAGTAAGCTCAAATAAATTCTATAGTTAACTTACCTCACATAATAATTATATGATAATTTAATACACAAACTCAGTTTACCTATTAGCTAACACAATTCGCCAACAATGTAAGTGTATATACTTCATCACATATAATATATTGAGTACACAATATGATACAATAACACTCATCATACCAAATTCATTCTAATACCTTTCACTAGTACGAACTCCAATTATAACGGTCAATTCTTTCATTTCTCTTCATTCCTTAACTTGCAAATTTCATATTTTACATGTTTTACATTACCCAATAAACATTGTAAAAGAACTCAAAACACAGGTAAGCTTCACATCAGAGGCTCTTCTGAGCTACTCGCGTACAGAGGTGTAAGGTTACCCGTCCAAGCTGTAACACCCCTAACCCATATCTGACACCGAAATAGGGTTACGAGGCATTACTGGACTTATACACTAGCATTTGTACAAAACCGAGTCATAAATTTGCTTTCCAAATCAAAACTTTTAAATTTTACGATAAAGACCTAATAGGGCCTACGGGGCCCAATACATGCTTTAGAAGTGATTTGAAACTAAACCGGTAACTTTGGAAAATTTTTAAAAAAATTTTAAAGTAGTTAGGGGCACATGCCCATGTAGCCAACCTGTGTGGCTCCCATGGCCGTGTAGCCAGCTCGTGGGCAATTCTGACTTGCAATTTCTTAAGCATCAAAGGGGCACACGGCCTGGGCACACGCCCATGTGGCTAGGCCGTGTGTTAAACTGCTTTTTCACCATTTTTAAGAATTTTTCACACGATTTTGACACACTACCATGCCTGAAACCTGTGTCCTTCACACGACCGTGTCTTTTGCCCGTGTACTATCCTGACTTCACATTTAAGGATGTAGGATACACGATCATATCACACGCCCGTAAACTTACAGTGTGTCACACACGGCTTGATCACACGCCAGTGTGCTAGGCCGTGTGGACTCAAAATGAGCCTTTTGTCTCAAGTTTACCAACCCTGCATAACTTAAACTTCAAGCTAATAATTTCCTCAACTCTTAACTCAACTAGAACTCGATTAAATACACCTAATACATGTCCAATTAAACACTAAATCATCCAACCAATTTACCCTCATTGGTACCATAATTCATATCGAAATTATACTATATTATCATACTGATCAAATTCATATAAATTTAACTTCCAAAATATGTATATTTCATACCATGCTTCAACATCTTTCATGTTCATTCACGATCATTTACAAAATAACATCTTAACAACTTAGGTACATGTCATTTTACCAAAAGAAAAGTATTTCACCACTTTGAGTCCGGGATTGGCTTGGATGCTGAGTCCTTAGCTTTCTTTCGTACCTAGTCCTGTGCACGGACAATAAATCGTACGCTGAGTATGCACTTAGTGGTATTCTATAAACTAACACTTAAACAAATATTAACATCAAAATGCATTTAAGTTAATTAATTCAAATCTATTGGCACTAGTTATATTTAAAGTTCTTTTCCGATGAAATGTTCAGTTCAATTATATCAGTCAGAAACAGTCGATTTTCAGTACAGTGGTACAATCATTCAATAGTTCAATACATTAAATTACCCATATTAACATAACTCAAACCTGGACGGATACACGAATCCAACCTACACACCGGGATAGTATATAGTGTTTCATCGGTCGAAGCCGGAATACACTGTAACAGTAACAGTAACAGTAGCGGTACATAGAGTACCTCATCGGAACGAATCTAAAATAGTAATAGTAGTAGACACTTATAGTGCCTCATCGACACAAAGTCGGAATATCCCTGAACACTTCCAATCCTATGGCATGCCAACTATATCCGACTAGCCCGACACTGTTAATAGGGTTTTCACTTTCAAATTTTCGTATAAAAGTTAATACATTTCAAATTTAACAATACTTACCTTTAATTTACTTACCATACATAATAAAGCAATACATACAACATTTAACTTAAAAACTCAGTTTATAGAAATACAAACCGTAGTTTTCTCGAATTACTCTTCGTCAACCTTCTCTTTTCCTTTCTTGGTCCATGTCTCCGGTACTACGTTAGCTACGGAAATTAAATAATTTATACTATTAATACATAAACAATTTACAATAATTAATTAAATTTCTATTCAATTCAATTCTCAATTTCAATTTGATTCAAACTAATTCATTGATTTTTACTACTCAATTCATACTCCATACCTACTAAATTTTCCTATCACATTCACCTCATCCATTAATGTTCATAGAAAAACCCTACTCTCATATTTCTTTTAATTTAGCCCCTCAAATATAAAACTTATAGCTTCCTTTACAATTTAATCCCTTAATCATTTCTAATTAACCACACTACTAACTTCGTAAATATTTCTAATAAATATTTAAGAATTCATTTTGCGGAAATAATGACCTGAAAATTTAATTTTTCTGATACCTATAAACTTTGTGTTGTTACACAAGCTAAACCTTTATGGAAAAAAATGAAAGTCTGGCTACGGTTGTATATACATGTAAGGTTACCAGTCCAGGCTAAATCTGTGTCATATGTATCTTCGAGTCTGCAACAAATGCTGAATTTCGGAAACATCAGGAAATAACATGTAATTATGTGTATGAATCTTTTACTAAGTTCATTGAGACACTTTTATTTTATACTCTCATTCTCATTTCCTTGATGTGATAGTTCAATATTTCCCTTTTATATCCAACAAACCAAATCATACTTACCGAGCCTTTAACTATACAAATAAAGAATAAAGAAAATAAAGTTAAATAATGTTTATATTGTATGAACTTACCTGGCGATGTAACACCATTTACATGACCCAATTGTCAAGTCCGAGTACTGGATGCCACAACTATCCGAATAATTTAACATTTTCCTATTTCGAATTTAATAGATATATATACTTAGATAACTTAAACCTTCAATTTTTTTCCTAACATTTATACACTTATCGTATTAGTTCTACTTTCTTACAACCCGACAAATTTAATAATTCAATTGTTGTTAACAATTTACAATCTGACTTCGAGTAGACTTAGTCAACTTCAACCTTGAGCCATGGCCTCGGAGGGTGCCCCTCTATATGCATGAATAGCTATCGCGCCCTACATAACTCCGATGGATTCTGGCTTAGTGAGATCTTCAAGTCTTTATCTATCTTGCATTCGAGCAGCAATTTGTTAAGTTCGAAATAACTTAGTGAGATCTATACATAAAATTCATGAACGACCACATAAATCTTTAAGAAAGTGAGATTTTTGGTTCAGAATTAAATTCCCTGAATTTCATAGGAGAATTCATGAACTTGGTTGGCAAGGCCTACACCTTAAGCTCTTTAAGTCATTGTTGGTGGACATAAACCCTAGTCTGGTCATACCCATGTTCTCTTATAGGTCCCATCCCATTTATCGTTGTTCCACATCTTTGACACTTGTATGCATTACTTTTGGCTAGTGACACTTGGAGTTTTTCCAAAATAATTATCGATACTGCAGTCTTTGTAAAATATGATCATTTTCTAGTATACCCTTTCTCCTTGAAGAATTTGGGCCTACAAAGTAACTCTATAGTACCTACTCTTTCAGCCCCTTTCTTTAAGATGCCTCATGATAAACCATAAATTATACATATTTTTATCCCATGTTTAATGTATTTTATGGATGATTTCTCATTAGAATTGGTGAATTTGATGCTCCCAATGCTTTAATTTCATGTTTTATACTTAGGAGAGCATAGGAGAGCGAAAGGAACGAGAAACGGGCCAAAAACAGAGAAAATGGGCCAAAGTACGAAATCGACAGGGCCTGGACCTCCTCACACAGGCAGACCACATGGCCGTGTCAATTTGGCAGGCTCAAGCACGGCCTGAAGTAATCGAACAATGGCGTGTGCCAAGGGCGTGTCCCTGTCGAGCCCAAGTTGAATCCAATTCGGAAAAGGCTAATTTTGAGGGCTTCTAGGCATTCCAAAGCCTATAAATACACTCTAGAGAAGGAAAAAAAGGGGGCGGAGAAGGGGGAGTAAGGAATTACTCCAAGGAAGCCGATTGACCCATCTAAGGAATTACTCTAAGGAAGCCGATTGACCCATCTCAGCAACTGGATTCATCATCAAGACTGAAGATCTCTCCTCAATTTCCCTTCAAGAGTTTTAAGTTTTTTTTATGTTTTGTATTCTTTATTCTTCTGAGATGTTTTCTTATTTAGTTATGAACTAAAACCCTTAAATACCTAAGGGGAATGAAACCTAAGACGAATCTTGTTATTATTTTCTGAATCGTATGATAAATATTTAACTTGTTCTTAATTATGTGTTCTTAATTCTTATTTTGATATCCCAGGATACAGATTCAAGACATGCTCTTATTCAGAGGAGGAATAGACCCTGTCTAAGAGTACATTTGTCATAATTAAACGGAGTTGATTGCGCGCCTAGACATAGGGTGACAAGATTTTGCCAAATTAGGGTGAAACCTAATAAGGGGATCCATAGATTGAGTTAATGCAACCCTAGAGCATTAATTAGAGAAAAGTCTCGGTTATTAAATCTAGGGATTAGACGTTATTAGTCTTGAATAGGGATAATAACATAACTTAGGGATCTCTACGGAACAAGTTGAATGAATAAATCGTCAGATTCGGAGCCAGAATAACAAGTAAATTCTAGGTGGATTTTTTCCTTAGGTATTGTCTTAAGTCAATCGATTTTTCCCAAAAGCAATTCCCCAATTCTTTTCTCTGTGCGTTCTTAGTTTAGATAATTAATTAATTAAAACAAAACCTCTTTATTCTTAGGCTAGATAATAAAAAGACAGTCATTACTAGTACTTTTAGTTCCTTTGGGTTCGACAATCCCGTCTTGTTAAAACTATACTACTGTTCGATAGGTACACTTGCCTACATTGTAATAATAGTTAGTTTAAGAATGAGTAATTATAAATATCTAAAACCTATCACGAAATCACACGATCAAGTTTTTGGCGTCGTTACCGGGGAACTGAAATATAGGAACGCTCAATTTTTATTACTTTAGCCATTTATTTTTCTTGCAATTTAATTTAATTTAATTTTTATTATTTATTGACTTATTTTTTTCTTTCTCTTAGTAGGTTTTTATAGTTTATGACTAGAAGAAACCCGTCAAGACCATTACTTTTTTACGAAGAAATCGATCTTACAGTTCGTAGAAACCAAAGAGAAATAAGGCGAAGCTTAACATACACGGAGAACGAGCAAGAAAACGATACTCAACCCCCAACCGAAGAGATGGCTGAAAACCAAGGCAATCAGCTACCTCCTGCAATTACGGTTAATCAAAATCCTGCTCCACACACTATATATGATTATACTAAACCTTCTTTAACCGAAACTGAATCAAGCATAGTTAGACCTGCTATAGCTGCAAATACTTTAGAAATAAAACCTAACACTATTCAAATGAAACAATAATTTGTTCAGTTTGATGGTTTGCAGGATGAAGATCCCAACGCTCATTTAGCCAACTTCTTAGAACTATGCGATACATTTAAAATTAATGGTGTTTCTGATGATGCCATACGTCTTCGGTTGTTTCCCTTTTCATTGAGGAACAAAGCTGAACAGTGGTTGAACTCGCTACCACAAGGGTCAATTACTACTTGGGAACAAATGACCGAAAAATTCTTACTAAAATATTTTCCACCGGCTAAAACGTCTAAATTACGTAATGATATCTCTTCTTTTATGCAGATGGATTTAGAAACCCTCTACGATGCATGGAGAGATACAAGGACTTACTGAGAAGGTGCCCCCACCATGGGTTACCACTTTCGCTCCAATTTCAAACATTCCACAATGGTTTGAATCCTTCGACTCGGTAAATGGTTGACGTAGCTGCTGGCCGAATCATCAATAATAAAACACCTAAAGATGCCTATGAGTTTATTGAAGAGATGCCACTGAATAACTATCAGTGGCAAGTCATGAGGACAAAGCCAACAAAAATAGCCGGCGTTTATAACGTCAATTCGGTCACCATACTGTCAAATCAGGTAGAACTCTTGAATAAAAAAATTGATGGTTTTCTTAGTTCTTCACAGGTTCACCCAGTAATGCAGTGCGAAGCAATTAGCGGTGGAACAAACCATTCGGAATACCAACCTTATGGCCACAGCATGGATAACGAGCAATTAAACTACATGGTTAATAATCCTCGACCTTAAAACAATCCATATAGTGACACTTATAATGCAAGTTGGAGGAACCACCCCAATTTCTTGTGGGGTGGTCAAGGAAATCAAAGACCACAACATCCTCCGGGCTATCAATGACCACCCTACTAATAGGAAAAGAAGCCAAACCTTGAAGAGATGCTCTCAAAGTTCATATTAGTGTCAGAAACCCGTTTTCAGAACACCGAGACAGCACTTAAAAGTCAACAAGCGTCGATCCAAAGCCTCGAAACTCAGATAGGCCAGCTTTCCAAACTAATCTTCGAACGACCATAAGGTAGTTTGCCAAGTAATACCGAACCTAACCCAAGGGAACAACTCAACGCAATTAATATTCAAGATGACGAATGAGTCGTTGAGCCTGAACCAAAACCGAGGCAAGAAACTGTGGTAGGCAAAGGTCAAGGTGAGGTAGATCAAAATACAAGCAAACCAGTGACTGTCGAATATAAACCTAGTGTGCCATACCCCAACGCGATAAGGAAAGACCGCTCAGATGAACAATTTGGTAAATTCCTTAAACTCTTAAAAAAATTACATATTAACTTACCGCTTATTGAAGCTCTATTGCTGATGCTAAATGCAATAAAATTTTTAAAAGAGCTTTTAGCAAATAAGCGGAAGTTGGACGAGGCGTCGTATGTGGAGCTGAACGCAGTTTGCTCAGCCATTCTCCAAAATAAACTACCCAACAAACTAAAAGATCCAGGGAGCTTTACTATTCCTTGCTTAATTTGTAGTTTAAATGTTAATCATGCATTAGCTGATCTAGGGGCTAGTATCAACGTCATGCCTTACAAAATGTTTAAGCAACTAGGTCTCGGGAAACCCAAACAGACTAGGATAAGCATTCAATTAGCAGATAAAACTATAAGATTCCCTAGAGGTATTATTGAAGATGTGCTAGTTAAAATCGATAAATTTATATTTCCCGTTGACTTTATTGTTCTAGACATAGAAGAGGATAGCAACACTCTCTTAATTCTAAGAAGACGCTTTTTAGCAACTGCTAAAACCATTATTGATGTTGGCACAGGTGATCTCACACTCTGGGTGGAACACGAAACAATCACCCTTCAAGCTCGCAATTCTGGTAACACATCATGAATTGAAGGTGATCATTTAAACCATTATACTAAAACTAACAATATGGTGCAACCTATTTTGCAGAACATGAGTCTGAAAGAAGCACATGAGTCGTTCTCAACCACCAGTAAAGGACCTGTTCATGAAGATCGAAGATTACAAATTAAGGAACTCAATGAATGGTGGACGCACAAACCAAGAACACCCGACAAACCAAAACTACGCCAAAACGAGCCCGATACCTCTCCAAATCAACTTAAGGTTGGTGATAAGGTCTTATTAGATACCGCAAATCCCCACATTGTCACTGACACACTGAATGAGGAAATCTCTCTTACGGTACTCAGTATTTTTCCATTCGGTATGGTAGAGGTAAGTCATCCCAAGTTTGACACTTTTAAGGTAAACAATACCTGATTAAAACCTTATTTTGATGAGATTTATAGCAAGAATAAGAAATATAAACTCCTCAAACCACCATGACCATTCACTAAAGAGGTAAGTTGAGCTTAGACTATAAATAAGCGCTTCTCAGGAGGCAACCCAGCACTAACAATATTAATTTCTTTAAATTTTGGTATTTAACTCCTAACTTATTAATAAAAATCTTGAATACAGGTGTTTCCACAGAGACACCGCCAAGCACACGGGCATGCTTAAGGCCGTGTGAAAACAGGGCAAAAGATTTCCCCAACACGGGCTACGATTAAACGCCACGGCCGTGTGATATGACCGTGGTCGAGCCTGCCAAAACAACACGGGCGTACGACATGCCCGTGTGGAAGAACCGTAGGAAAACCTGTTAAAACAACACGGGCATTCGACACACCCGGGTGGAACACCCGTGGTCGAACCTGTTAAATTAACACGGGCGTGGGGCTTGCACACACGGGCGTGGGAGAAGCGAATGAAGCTAGACTCGGACGTGTACTAAATGTCAGACTCGCCCAAATTTGAAATTCGTGAATCACACGGGTTGAAATTGAGGAACACTGGCGTGTGCCCCGGCCGTGTGGCCCAAAATCTATAAATACCCTACACTATTCACTTTCTTCCCCATTCAAAAACCCTAACCCTAGCCGCTGCAACTCCATACGGCCTCCCTGCCACGCCCGTGCGCTGCTTCCCACTTTATTTTTGACGCTCAATCTCTTTCCCTTAGCGTTTGTTTACTTCTTTCACTTCTATTTTACTTATTTCTAATGCTTATTATCAACATACTCTTCATATATTTTGAACTATCTTTCATTTTTCTATCATTTAATTTGCATTCTTAGGTTAGTTATCATACATTTTGTGTTAAATCAAGTTACTAGGAACATCTTATACCCATGACATTACTATGTTTATTCTCATACTATTACCATGCCAATGTATATCATTTAATTTGCATTCCTAAGTTAGTTATCATACATTCCGTGTTAAATTGAGATTAGGAAAACCTCATACCCATTACATTTCTTTTCTCATTTTCATTGTTATTGTGGTTGAGTTTACTTCATATTAACAGTATTGGCTGAAATAATTAGTTCCAAATTCATGCCTTTTATTTTTTCGAATTCATTTACCTATTATTATTATTATTATTTATATTACAGGCTTTTAATGTCGTCTTCACGAAGAAAGAAAATCATCGTACCTGCTTCAAAGAAGAGGAAGGGAGCATCCTCTTTCGCGGATCCAACCGCGAAAATTCGCCACCCTCTCCTACAGTTCCCCCGAGGGCCCCAGGAAGAACTGTTACAAATACTTCAGGCCCGACCTTTAATTGCGGGTCGCTGCATCGACTGGTTACTTTAGAACATGTTCAGTTGGCTAATTCGATTCGAGCCCTCCTAACCATCGACCCTTGGGAGCTATTCTTTGGGATTATCGAGCTGACATACCTTGAGCTCACGATGGAACTATGCTCAACGTTCCATCTTCAGACCGTAATGACGTACTACAATGATCCCGGCACGATTCAATTTCGCCTAGGCCGATTAATCTGCCAGCTAAGCGTTCCAGAGTTTGGTGCTGTACTAGACTTATATACGGAGGAGTTTAAGGAGGAGAATGAACTACATGCTCTCAGTCACCACATACATTTCTCTCCCTCAAAGTGCTGGCACACTTTGGACCCTAGTGCGGCCTCCTACAATCCTAGCTGCTCCAAGGCATCAATTCCCCCACCATCCCTAAGGTACTTATACGCTATTTTAGCTCACACGATTACAGGGAGGCGAGAGAGCACTGGCGTCGTCAACACCCACGACGCCTACTTCTTATGGTGCATGTCGCATGGGCACGTCATCGACCTTGCATATTTCATAAACCTCGCGATTCAGCACCAGACAGAGCGGCATAGGAAGGGAGTTATCTCCATTGGCCCTTATGTGACTCAAATGGCACGACACTTCGGGCTCTTCAACACCGCAGCCCAAGAATCATCCCTCACCCTCATTGGCCAGATGTCTCCACAAGGCATCTCGGGCATGCTTAGCATGAGGATGATCGAGAGGTGCCAATGAATCTACCCTCCCCAGTATCGTCTCGCCCAATGTACCGAGGAGGAGGCCTATGAGGACATTCCTGATGATGTCCCCCCATAGCACGAGGACCCACCGACTCAGCCACCACCGCCCTCTCGTCCAGTTCATGCGGCGACTTCATACGCTGACATCTCTGAGCATCTCACTCGATTTGAGCAACAATGTTTTCAACTATTTGACAACATTAATGCTACTCTACAGCAGATTTGTAAGCACCTCCACATCTCATTGTCAGTCCCACATCGCGAACCATCCAGCGATGAAGATGTTTAAAAATATTTTTTTATTATTTTATATATTTAATTTTTATTACAACTACTTTTTATTTTTATTTTTATTTTTTAGTAGATTTTAGAATTTTATTTTTAATTATCAAATTCGGTTTTTCTTTATGAGTAATTATCCTTCCTAATATCTCCTAAAAAGTTCCTGATTTCATCACAGTTATATAGAGCTTTTAAGCTCATCATCACATAGGAACTAAACCTCTACCGAGAAAGGTTCTCCACGACTGCCATGTCCTGCTCGCCCACAACCATAGCTACCACTAGAGATAATATCCTTTTGGCGCAGGACTTATGGCCTAATAAACCTCTACGACCACCGGAGTATCCTTCTCCACTCTCGAACCGATCCCTCTCCAGAACTCCAGTTCGAGGAATTCATCATACAGGAAGTTTCACTTCTCTCCCTATCTTATTTTTACACTCTAATATCTATCTTTGTACATTGAGGGCAATGTACATCTTAAGTGTTGGGGGTATTTATTTCATTATCAGAAAAATCCCTGAATGATTGCCTTGTTCTCTTGAAAAGCTTTCATATCATATTTAGGATAAATTTTAATTGATTTATGATTTTGATTGATATATCTTGAATTAAAACATAGGCCTTTATTCATTGATTGTTTAAACTTTAAGACATTAGAGAATCAAGCATGATAAGTTGATTTTTAAGAATTTAAAATTATAGGTTGTTTCCCCAAGTCTAGGTATTACTTTGAATTGGAATTCACGAGTCTAAACATCAAAAAGCCATAATTTTTGTGAGATTTTTAAGCCTTTTGAGCATCTATTAATCCTTTCATGCTCACTTTTATTATTGCTTTGAGTGCGTCAGTATTGAACTGTTATTCTAGAACTTGCTTGATTATGCATGTTGAGACCACACCATTTGATTTGATATATCAAAATGATTAAGGCACTTAGGATTAACCCACTCATGCCATGAAAAGCCTACCTCCACGATTAACCCTGGTAAACCCCCTTAAGCCTAACAAGCCATTCCCTGTATTAACTTCAATATTAACCCTTAACCCATTATTATTAAAATCCCCTAAATTAATCCCTATTCTTGTCGAGATTTGAGTTGAATGGATTGCTTAGCTATGTTTTATTCTTAATAGTTAGTCTATATTATTTTAACTTGTTCTTAAAAAAAAAACATGTATACACATTAGTAGTTATCTTCTGTTTATAAGCTTCAAAAGTTAAATTCCATAGTCTAAGAAGAAGCTCTATTGTATGCAAGTAATGATTAACTCTTTTTCTAGTTAGGTAATTTTTCAATTCAATCTCGATTCTAACCCTTTCTTTTAGCTTGTGACCACACCCCCTAACCAAGCCTCATTACAACCCTCCAAAGACCTTTTGATTGATGTATCATTTAAATTATAGTGGTGGAGATTTGATTTTCATACAAGCCTATGGTAATGACTTTTCATTATTGACTATTGAGTGCTTCATTTATTGTCCTTAAACACCTCGAGTGATTTGAGTGAATCTTTAGTGAGGATGTGAAACTCTATGATATTTTGAATTAAAGGTAATTACTTAGATGCGGAGAGACACCTATGTTTGCATGATTAAACACTCAACTTGGAATGTTTGAAACTTTTATGTTCTTGTAGTTGAATTCTCAATGTATGATTACTTATGGATTAATGTGAGATATTATCGATAAGAATTATAAGTTGAGAAGAATTTATTTTGATTATGAGTTGAGAATTTTGCTTGAGGACAAGCAAATGCTTAAGTGTGGGAGTATTTGATAAACCATAAATTATACATATTTTTACCCCATGTTTAATGCATTTTATGGATGATTTCTCATTAGAATCGATAAATTCGATGCTCCTAATGCTTTAATTTCATGTTTTATACTTAAGAGAGCGAAAGGAACGAGAAACGGGCCAAAAACAGAAAAAATGGGCCAAAGTAAGAAATCGACACGGCCTGGACCTCCTCACACGGGCAGAACATACGGCCGTGTCAATTTGGCAGGCTCGAGCACAGCCTGAAGTAATCGAACACGGGCGTGTGCCACGGGCGTGTCCCTGCCGAGCCCAAGTTGAGTCCAATTCGGAAAAAGCTAATTTTGAGGGCTTCTAAGCATTCCAAAGCCTATAAATACACCCTAAAGAAGGAAGAAAAAGGGGGCAGAGAAGGGGGAGTAAGGAATTACTACAAGGAAGCCGATTGACCCATCTCAGAAGTCGGATTCATCATCAAGACTGAAGATCTCTCCTCAATTTCCCTTCAGGAGTTTTGGGTTTTCTTTATGTTTTGTATTCTTTATTCTTCTGAGATGTTTTCTTATTTAGTTATGAACTAAAACCCTTAAATACCTAAGGGGAATGAAACCTAAGACGAATCTTGTTATTATTTTCTGAATCGTATGATAAATATTTAACTTGTTCTTAATTATGTGTTCTTAATTCTTATTTTGATATCCCAGGATACTGATTCAAGACATGCTCTTATTCAGAGGAGGAATAGACCCTGTCTAAGAGTACATTTATCATAATTAAGCGGAGTTGATTATGCGCCTAGACATAGGGTGACAAGATTTTTCAGGATTAGGGTGAAACCTAATAAGGGGATCCATAGATCAAGTTAATGCAAACCTAGAGCGTTAATTAGAGAAAAGTCTCGGTTATTCAATCTAGGGATTAGATGTTATTAGTCTTGAATAGGGATAATAACATAACGTATGGATATCTATGGAATAAGTTGAATGAATAAATCGTCCGATTTGGAGCCAGAATAACAAGTAAAGTCTAGGTGGATTTTTCCCTTAGGTATTGTCTTAAGTCAATCGATTTTTCCCAAAAGCAATTCCCCAATTCTTTTCTCTGTGCGTTCTTAGTTTAGATAATTAGTTAATTAAAACAAAACCCCTTTATTCTTAGGCTAGATAATAAAAAGACAGTCATTACTAGTACTTTTAGTTCCTTTGGGTTCGACAATCTGGTCTTGCTAAAACTATACTACTGTTCGATAGGTACACTTGCCTACATCGCAATAATAGTTAGTTTAAGAACGAGTAATTATAAATATTTAAAACCTATCACGAAATCACACGATCACCTCACTTGACATGTGATTCCCAAGTATTATCTCCTCCTTAAGTATTTCGTAAAGGTATCTATATTATATAGGTCCGCACAATCTTTTGTCATGTTTCATGGTCATAGTGGACTTCCGCTTCTCGTTATTCTCTAGTGGACTTTATTCACCATTCAGCGTAGAGCAGACGTTCCTTCGATGCTGACTCTTGTTGGTATTCCCATTAGGATCTATTCTATTACGCTTTATTCCTCAACTACTTGACACCTAAAGGATCTGTAACTTCTCTGGCGGGTTCTTGTTGGTAAACACTCAATTTACCATCTCATTTGATGAGTCACCTCTCCTTTTACACATGGCTGAGTTATGATGCTCTCTAGGCTCCAATCATCGTTGCCCTTAATGAATCTCCAAGTTATCCCATTTGACCCGTCTCTCAAATGCACCCTGTTCTTCCTATCTAGTGATTGGATGCTCAATCATCACTCATCTTATTCTTTATACCTTGGTGGGTCTTCTGGTTTTCTGAATTGCAAACTTCACATGCCGCCCTTGCCAAGCTAGGGCCTTACATATATAACCCTATGTTTTTCATCCCAGCGGACTCTCTATGTTGTCATAGTCAAGCTATGGTCTTACACATGTAACCTGATGTTTAATGTCCTAGTGAACTACCCCATGTTTAATATCCCGACAGACTTTCTATGCTATCATAGTCAAGTTATGGTATTACACTTGTAACCACATGTTTAATGTTCTAGCAGACTACCCCGTGTTTAATATCTCGACAGACTTTCTATATTGTTATAACTGAGCTATGGTCTTACACAGGTAACCCCATGTTTAATGTTTTAGCAGACTACCACGTGTTTAATGCCTCGACAAACACTCTATATTGTTATAGTCGAGTCAAATAAAACAAATAAAAATAAATAATTAAGATAAATAAATAGAAAAATAAATCAAATATTGAAACAATAAAGAAGAAAAATAAAGAAGATAGATGGAAAAGATAGAACATGATATGTAAAAGTCCTAAGAAGTATTGGAAACACGAAGAACCTACAACCCCCTTCAAGCGACTCTAGTTTCCCCTCTAAGATAGAAAACTTGGCAAGAAAAAGTTTGAAAATGATCCCCAGAATCTGAATAGGTTGTTAAACTCTTTTAAAAGAAAACTTAAGAGAAATTCTTGAAAAGAACAACTCAAAGAGAATTTATTAACTCAAAAGAGAAGTTGAATAATAATGAATTGTTTGATTTGTGTACAATGCAAAGGCCTATATATAACCTAGCCAAATAAGTCTAAATAAAACTCTTAAAGATACTAGAACTCTAATTAATCTAAACAAAAGTAGTTTTAAACTAAACTTTCCTATTGACATAAAATTCCTAAATAACTTAAACTACTTAATAATTATTAAAAATTTAGAATATTAAAACAATAAGAGTTGATAAATACAATATTGGACTCAAATATAATAAAAATTAAGCCAAAAACTCGAACCCAATATAATTTAAACTCGAATTACAAGCCTAAAACTCGTAATTCCCGTCATAATCCCATCCAAAAATTATGTTCATATAATCTTCACTAAAACTGTCATAACTTAAGCTCTCGAACTCAAAATCAAGTGATTTAAATTGCGTTTTAAAGCTAAGAGATAGATCTTCAAATTCCATGGGACATCTTAACCCAAAAATGCTTGGATCATATCCAAAAAGTTATTACAAGTATACTAATTTCCCAAACTTAAAAATTGGCAGCTTCGGTGAATGGAATTTAATAAATTTCACCCCATCCGTGCATGTATCGTTCCCCATTTCCTCGAAAAGATTCATCCTCAAATATTTCCTTTGATCAAATCTTAGATTGATTTGCTTAGCCTTTGACATTGTTGTTGGGCATTGAGGTACTGTGAACCCATCACATCCATGGGTCTAAAATTGGGCCTTGAGACTCGCATCACATACTATGACATTAAATACCCATACAAGGTACACTACATAATCAAACAACGAGATATATTCTAAACAAACAACAATATTTCTTACAACATTTGTACACTTCTACCAGTCTATGCACTCATAGCATACCTGTTCATCACTATTCATGACTAATCAAATTCTAGGCAAAATACATATTAGTCATAAAGGTGTTCCAATCAAGAGACAAAACACCATAGAGAACCTAAAGATAGGTTACAGATTCTCACATTGCTTCTTTTGTCCTTAATAGTTTAGCTTGTCCAAACACTAGAGCCTCTTTTGTCATAGCAGCTAAGCATGACAATTATTTATCAGTTAAACTAAAGGTGTTCAACCTTTAAAACCCATAATCTTAAATTATACAAAAGCTTTGAGAGCCCTTATTCCACTCTTTCCTTTAATCCACGAGTTTAGAGAGGTAAGGAAGCTTATCGTTTCCTCGATTTCTCTACAATAATACTTTGATTCGCACGACTACTACGACATGCAGAGCTTCCTTCGGCCACACCCTTTTTTTCTTCAAAGTGATTGAAGAAGATAATGTTATGGAGAGAAAAAATTATAAACAGAATTGAGAAAGTTATGTCTCCACACACACTTATATATATACTTCTTAGGCACGATCCTCACTGACCCTCTCAACCATCCATCCTTAGTCATTGTCTCCCACTATAGAACCAGTTGGTTCTTATCTAACTAAACCAAATTTGAAATCTAATTAATCACAATTCAACCACCAAAATTTCTGAATTCCTCGGATGAGTTTGATAATTTTCTAACCCTTTCAATTTAATCTTATATTTTCTTAAATTTCGTGTCAATAAAGATAGGCGGGTGTTATAGGCAAAATGATAACTTTGTTATAGGCAAAATGATAACTTGCCATAACAAAGTCTACTCAATAACCTTTGCTTTCCCGTAATCTACTCTTGGCTTATTCGAATCTTGATCTATTACATAATTTAAACCAATTTTTATCAACCAACCTCATTTATTAGCTTATAAAGCATATAGTTAGTTCAGTTCTATCACTCGATATTTTCTTAAGCCTAGCACGTTATATAGTTGAGCCCTTTTATAACAAAATTTATAGAAATCTCAAACTAGTTTCAAAATGTCTACACTTTAGCCCTGATATCCAGAACTAGCAAATTTTCATTTTTATCAAGTGATCCTTTTACACAATTCCACTTCTAACCTAATCATTTAACATTGCAATTTCAAGCATTCAACAAGGGTAATCTCATGAGATCTTTAACAGTTAGAAATGAAAACCAACATTAGCTAGATTGAAACACAACAACTTCAAAAACATAAAATTCGTGCACAATAAGTTCGATTTAGATTACCATTCAAAATCACAAAGCTTAATCGACTTTCCTAGCTTAACAAAGAAGAAAAACAGTGATGGAGAGGATGAAGGAAAGAAAAATAAACTACCTCTTACCACCCATCATGATACGATATATATGTCTAATCTAATTATTAATTAAGATTAGCATCATAATAAGTAATACCAACACTTGTCAGGCCACTATGTATAAAAGTGGCTAAATTATCATTTTAGACCCTAATAAATTAACTTATTAATATTAGCAAAAGAAATCTGTAATGGTCACTTCTACCACCTTTACGATTTCATCCCTATACCATGATCAACTTTCTAATCTTTCAAATTACCAAACCAGGTTTTCATTTAACAACATAATAGACTAATAATTATTAAATATTAAAACTTACAGACTCAATTATTGGTAAATGGGGTTCTAAAACCACCGTTTTTGGTACCATTAAAAACGGGTTATTATAAAGGTTGCCAATATAGGGAGGAGCCTGGCAATATGAGGGAAGATGCTTATCAAAAGAGGGATTATTCTCACAGAAGCTAAGAGTTTTCTAGATTTAAAAGCTCTTAATCACTTTAAGATGTTTTTGAAAGGAGGGGAAGTGATAGTGCTGTTGGTGCAGAAGGAGCTATAAATAAAGCACCATTAGAAGTAGGAATATGTATGCACCCACAATTATTTCAAGTGCTTATTTTGTCCTTTTTATTTCATCTAGTGTAGAGAGTGAGGTTAGGGGTAAACTCATAAATGCCTTAAATAGAAGTCCCTCTAATATTCAAGTTCACATTTTAAGAAGGCAAGGATTTGCTAAGGACGTTAAAAATCCATCATATAATTATTTTACCTAGAGGTATAAGATTACAATTGGGGAGTTCCTTTGTACTTCCATTAGGGTGTTCCCCAACTAGGACATGAGTTTACTCAGCATAGCTAGCAAAGCCATACTTCCTTTTGGGGTAGCTAATATAAAAGGCTTATTGGTGATGTTGTACACTAAAAAGGACCTAGTAGTTCATAGTTTGCAGATAATAACATGTGAGGAAAATGTTACTCCAAATTAGACAAAGTAAGAATATGAGGGTTTGAATATCTTTTATGATTTTCTAAAAAAAATAAATATATTAAGATGGAAAAGAGAGCATCCTTATAAAAAAAAGGCTTTAAATGGCACTACTCGAGAGATGGATGTAAAGACTCAACTTGACCTAGAGTCTAGACTTTCCAAGGCCATTATAATTTTATCTATCACATTTACTCTTGACGTAGCCATCAATAAGTCTTGAGGTTGACTTCTATTGCCTTCATCTAATCACTTTAAATGGCTTAGGTGAATGGTTTGATAAGTTAATTATAATGATGCAACATGACATGGTCCTTATGGGAATAGAAAACTTTAGCTTCATACAGAAAGTTGCAATAACCCTCCTAACCATTCTCATTATGGGTTAAATAACCAAGGCATGGTATACTGATGGTTGATTAACAACTATGGACTTCACTCACTCAATTATGATGTGTCCATCTTTTATGGTGACTGGTAGTTACATCGATAAGTTGATTGGCAACTAAAAAATCAGGCACGCCCTCTTCCACACATTTTCTTTAAGACTCATTTGCTTAAAGGCTTACCAATGCAATACTTTTGTTATGCTTCCACTATCAACCGAATTTCTTTTTACCTTATAACTAACAAGAGTCACTATAACTATCAATAAATCACCAACATTCCTATCCAATATTGTATCTTAATCCACTTTAGTGTATTCAATTTCCATTTATCAATAGAGTAAGTCCTTTTCATCACAAGGCAATATGATACTTTTCAAATGTGTTTTGCTCTTCGTGTTTGAAGTAGCTAGTTCTTCATTGTTTACATATATGTTTACCATTAAGGGATGGAGAGTGATGTTTTTCCCTATCTTTACATATAGTCTAGGATAGGACCCATGCTTTTCTCTATTGGTCAATCAACCTTGATTAGGGTGATATGATCTTTGGTGATACAAACCAAAATACCTAAAATTAGTCTCTCCATAAAAAAAAATCATCTCCTCGAGCATAGGCTTTATCATATATATATTGGATAGGTGTTGTGTTTATTATTTGTTAAAGCTTACTTTAGATGGTTATGATTTGCATCAGTTATGAAAGCATCAATAATCCACTAGTCCATTAAATCTTTCATTTATATAGTTATCGTATTAAACCACTTAATATAATATCGTAAGAGTTCATCTCTCTACGTAATTATCAAAAGACTAGTAGGTGTATTTATTACTGTCTTATAAGAGTGAAAGTTCTTAAAAAATTGGCGACTCAATTGGCCAAAATTATTAATAGAACCTTCTAAAAGAGATAAATACCAATTTTTAGCACTCATTTTCAAGGTCATGAGAAAGACCTTACATTAGAGGGCATCAGAATACCTCAACACATCCATATAATCAATATACTGCATCAAATTTATGAATGGATCTTTATCCCATTCATATATCTCCTTGAAGAACTTGAAATTTTGTAGCAAATTTACAAGCATTATCTCAAGAGCTAGTGGCCTATTAGAATAAGAAACCTAGAATATATCCTCAATATAATATGTTAAGGCTTGGATGTACCTTTTAAAAGCCTCCATCTTATCATGTCAAGCCTAAGGTTGGTATTGCGATTGATATTCTAGTTGGTTGTTGTGTTCTTATCGTTTCCTATGTACATTAAGTGATGAGGCAACTTCATTGTGTTGTCTTCAATATCAGGGGTTTTGATTTGATCTAAGTGCTCTAATGATTTTTGTATTCTGTTGGAACTATTCCTAATATTGCTAGTTGTGCATAAGTTATTGTTGTATCATTTGATCCCTTGATGCTTTAGTTTTTTTCTTTTGTAGTTCCAAAAGTTGTTAGGAGGTGGAATTGAGGTTGGGATTAAAATTATAGGTTGTTTGGTCTTTTAAAGTAAGGCCTAGGTGTATATTAGAGGATGATGGAAATGGTGGTTGGTTTGCATAAGGATTAAAATACCCACTCTGTTGTGATTGATACTGATAATATATGTTCTCACTTGGATCACTATATGGGTTATATTGACAAACATTTGATTAAAAGTTAAAATTTTGGCCAGCATAGAAACTCTAAATAGAAGGGTTTGTGGTGGTATTAGGGTTTTTAGGGATATTCTCTTTAGAGTGAGCCATTTCGTCCACACTTACCACACCAAATTATCAAGAGAAAATCTAATTAAGATGAGAGGGTGACGGTTCACATGACGGAGGTAAGTTAGTTGTGTAAAGAGCTATCTTTGGAGGATTTTAATAGAGTTTCATCTTAGAAAGAGAAGCCTTGCCTTGATGGTGGAGGAAAAGGTATCTATAGGAAAAAGTGCCTTCAACTTTCTCCTAAGCCATGAAATATGCCTATAGTGGTCAAATCTTAGTATGTCTCATAGGTAATAGGATATGCCTGTAATGACCCAAAATTCGGTGGTGTTAGAAATTGTAAATTCGAGACCTCATTTCCATAAAATGAGTCTGTAAATATTAAATATTAATATTTACATGTATAATATATTGTTATATTAAAGTTTAATCCGATAATTTCAGCCAAATTAATAGTTAATTAGGGTTCAGGGACTAAATTGTAAAAGTCTAATCGTTATATATCTTTAATTAGGAAATGGTAAAAGGACTTAAATTGCAATTAGCCAAAACCTAAAATAATAAATAAAATCTTTAAAATTCAAATATAGTAAATGATAATAATATCCACAAAGTATTGATTAAGGTTAAGTTAATCAAATTAAGTTTATGTTAATTAAACCAATTTGATTAAGCTTTAAAGCTATACATGGTTCCAAAAAATTTTTTGAAAAAATATATAGTTTAAGATAGCGGGAAATTTTCATCATCATCTTTCACTCATCTTATTGCCGTCCAAAAGAAGAAGAAAAACCTAGGAAATTTCTTTGATATTCGACTATCAATTGGTAAGCAAGTTCAAGTCATTTTCTTGTAATTTCTATAGATTTGAGGTCATAAGAGCTTGACTTAGCTAGACCATGTACCAATTTGAAAAAATATTAAAGTTTTAAAAATTTTCTATTGTTGATTTCTTGAAGAATTAGATTTTAATTTGATAGAAATAAAGCTTAGTTTAAGTAAAGGACTAAATTGTAAAGCTTAATTGTTGATTTCGTGCATTAGGGACCAAATTGAATAAAATGAAAAAATATCATGAAATTTTAGTGGGAATAGGAAGTAGAGGGTCCCTAATAAATATATGTGAAACCAAATTTCAATTTGAATCTCTAAATTGAAAGTTATGATTGCCTTGGCTTAGGGATTAAATTGAATAAATCAAAAATTATGTATGACTTTGAATTTGAATGTGATTTAATATGGAATTTGATATTGTGTTATTATTAAATTATTATTCGTAGCTAGAGACGATGTAGAATCGTCGAGAGGGAAAGGAAAGGCGAGAGCCAACGATGAGTGATGCGAGGTTTCAGTTGGTATCTCTATGACCTGAGATCAATCTAATTATTGCATATTCATGTTAAATTCCATGAATTAGTAATGAGGTGAGTATATAATGCTTGTATGAGTTAAATTGTGCCAGTATATTTGCTTTGGTACATCCGATGATGCATTTATGTGCTAGCATAATTACTTCAATTTATCTGATGATGATGCACTATGTGTTGGAAAACAATCCAGTTTGAAAACGGTTTTCTTGCACAACAAAAAATTAAAATTTTAAAAACGAGCCAGTTTGTGATATTTATAACAATAAACCCTAAACTGAATTCACACATATGTTTTTGGATAAATGGATCCTTGTCGCTCCTGGCTTTCAACTGAACGAGCTTCTCTCCTATTCTCGTACCACAAACTACTTCGAGTGTAAGCTTGAACGATTCAAATCCAAACACAGAACTAGAAATAGTTTTCTTTATTTAAGTGTGAAAACAAAAAATCCCTTCTCAAATAGAAAACGACAAATTTGTTATTCCGGAAAATAGATTCAATAGCTGAGAACTAATTCTCTCTATTTTCGGGTAGAGTAACAATATTTTAAAGTTGTGTGTATAGTCCAACCGGTGCCATCTATTTTTAAGGAAATGAGGTAGAACCCTTCTTGAATTGTACAAGTTTATTTCAATTAGAAAAAGTGAACTCTTAATCTATTTAGGAGTATATGGGGCGGCAACCCTAGTCAATAATACTAGGGTTTGCCATCCCCACATTAACATGAGGGACTTTTAGGACTCTCATATATCGGGTCCAATTACAAATATTTCCTAGACTTCTAACTCAATACTTTGTAATTTAATCCAACTCAATATTTTCTTTTCTATTTCCTAAATAAATATCTTAATATTTTTTCAATTAAATAATCTACTCAAACCAATTCTAATATAAGAAAATATATTTAATATTTTTGCATTCAACGATTCATTATACCCAAATGATTTATTTCCATTTTTGAACTTCATTTTATTCAAAAAACATAAATTCATTTTCAGTTAATTTTCATTTTAGATAAAACCTTATTCATGTCCAAATGATTTAATTTCTCCATTTTCATTTTCATTTTCATTTCATTTTGGAGAAAACTACATTCATTTTAAAATAATTCCATTTCTCTATTTTGTTTTTCATTTTAGAGAAAATTAATATCATTTCTAAATATTACCCATTTCTCTATTTTCACCATTTCTATTCATTTGATTTAACATGCAATTCATTTATGGTTTTAATGATCTAGCGAATGGATTGATTGGGCATATGCAATTAAGGCTCAAATGATTTATAATTAAATTTCAGTTTTTCGCTTATTAATTATAAATTCATTTAGTCACGAAGTCATTCAACTACAGTATCATGATTGAGATCTCCCCAACGACAAACCATTACGAAAGCAACTCAATTAGTGCTCGTCCAACGACCCTGTCATAAGTGTGTTACCCTCATAGGATATTCTTAATCTATTAGGGATAATATCCGTTTTTCCAATATGATCATATTTTATCTCATGGTAACCATTACATCTTCCTTCATGAAAAGTTAATTACTATCAAATAGTAATTAAGTCATTCATCACAAAAGCAAATGACCCATTGCCATATTTGTAACACCCCTTCGCCTGTCACTATGACCGGATTAGGGTTAAGGGATGCTACGAAAATTAACAAGAAAGGAATTTACAATTCCAAACAAATTTCCATTTAAACAATCATTATCAAGCAATCAATTAATAAACATGTCATTCAATCAAAATTGGGGCTTAAAATCAAGCCTAAGAAACTCTAAAAGCAATTCAAAAACAATTAGGGACTAATTTAGAACAAATCATAAAATCAAGACAAAAACAGGAAATAGGGGCCACACGGCCATGTGATCATACCGTGTGATAGGCTAAGACCGTGTGAACAAAATTGTTATCAAAATCCAACAAAGAACACAGTTGTGCCATATGCTCGTGTGAGGCACATGGCCGTGTGTCAAGCCATGTGGCAGCTCGTGTGTGGCTAAAGGTACCTTTAAATGCAAAATTATCAATTCATGCTTACTTAAACCACAAGCAACCAATTAAACAAACTTTCAACCTGTTCAATTTGCTTCAAAAACATTGTAAAACATGTTATTTTCCTAATTCTAACAAATATGCCTTAAGACACCATCACAAACAATAATCAAATTTAATGATCAACTTCATTTGCTATCAAATTCACACTTAACCAAACTTGTCTATCATAAGAAGAAACTAGGCACAAATCATTTTATACCATACAAATCAAACTCTAACCACTGTTTACCTATTCATGTAGTCCCTATCACAATATAACACACCTATATGCATTTCATGCCATCAAGTTAAATCCACCGCACATCAATTTCTATATCACATTCAAATATCTAAATGAAGTTATGATCAACCACGTTATTAGCCACAAATAATCAACTTATAAACAAGTAAAAAATATGTCACTCATAATGAACACTTATAAACCAATTACAAGATACTCCTATTACATGCCACATATCCCAAAGTAAACATTTTCAAAGTCTACTGAAGATAGTTGGTTACTGTGATCTTCCACTTGATCCGATTGCTTGGTTTCGTAAAACGAGATCTACAAGAAAATAGGGAAACAACACAGGTAAACTTTTATGAGCTTAATAAAGTCACAGGTTGAAACATTATAATTACTTCATAATCACATTTCAGTAATTAACAAAATCACTAGCTAATATTAACCCTGTCAACCACAACAATTTATCAGGTGAGTTTCGTAAATACGAGTCATTTAATCATCACATTTATATAGTTTCAACCATTATCAAGTCACGAGATATTATCATAAACCATGAACACTTATACAATTCACAATCGAAGCATCATAACTTAGAATCAAATACATATCAATATCATGTCACTTAACATAAATATTTTTAGCCTAATGAACGACATAACAAATATGGATACGCAGTTATACATCTAGAAAACACCAAGACGCTCAAACAAGCCAAACCAACTGAGAACACACCTGGGCACCAAGTGCCAAGCTTGTAGGCTAACATCCGCCCCTGGAAACACACCAAAATCACTGTAAATATAACACGACAGCCCGTAACAAATGCAAGACATCAGTAAATTCAGTGGAAAGTAACAAATCAAAAGTCATCATCTCATCACAAGTCAATCTCATACCACATGCATTATAACCTATTGGTATGCCAATTGTATCCTATCATGTGTCCATTTGGGCTAAATATAGGTACTCGTATAACATTTTATAATTCGATTCATTTTCTCACCTTGTACCAATTTGTAACAACTCAAATACATATATATTTATTAACATACCACAATTCAAAAATCAATATAATATTACAAATTATACCTAATTAAACCATATGAACTTACTAGAGATAACCAGCAAAGATGACAATATTAGAGACTAATCGGTATTTTTCTCTTTTCCACAATTATCTATCGATTCTTGATCTATACATTAATTTTTATTTCAACTATTAGTCTCAAATACATTATAAAATTCAATTTAATGCATATGACATCTTTATTGACATTTTTTAGAATTTTCCTAAATTTTTACAATTGTTCAATTTAGTCTCTAAAACTGAAGGAAACTTATTTTTCACAATTAATCCTATATCCATTAAGTTGAATTCATTTACATTCCAAAATAGCCCTCTAATTCTGAAATTTTACAAGAAAACCATGCCAAATTTAACATTTTAATAATTTAACCCCTAAACTCAAAACTAACCAAAATTACTTTATAATTTCGTTCAAATCCATCATCAAGCTTCAAAATCTTCCGTTTAATATCAAGAACATCCAAAAATCATCAATGGTAAATTTAACAACCTTTAACAGTTTTGAAAACGGAGATGCGAGTTAATTGAACCTAGTTGCAACGATATCAAAAACATAAAAGTTACGAGAAACAACGTTAAAACACTTATCATGCATAAGAAATGAATCTTGGCCAATTCTTCTATTGTTTCAAATATGGTGTTTCGATTGAGAATGAAAAGAAATGAGAAAGATGATACATGTTTCTTTTGTTTTATTATTTTATTTTACTTTATCATTTTTTAAATTATCAAATTGCCATTAATTTACATATTTTTAAACTAAAGTATATATACATACCATCCAACATTTTAAGTATGGTTAAATTACCATATAAATCCATTCAATTATGTTTTTATAGTCAATTAGTCCATTTAAATTAATAACAACTTATTTTTACACCTTTTACGATTTAGTCCTTTTTCTTTAATTAATTAGGCAAACATCAAAATTTCTTAAACCATTTCAATACACTTATATAGTCACTCCGTAAATATTTAATAAAAATATTTCTGGGCTCAATTTATAGAAATGAGGTCCTGATACCTCGTTTTCCAAAACCACTTGACTTTAGGGACAAATCACTTGAACTTAACAATTCATTCCAAATAAAAAAATTATCAAACCAATATTTAATATAATACTTTATTTGACTCGTAAATATTAATAAATAATATTTACGGATACACTCGTTGAAATTGTGGTCCCAAAACCACTGTTTTTGACACCACTAGAAAACGGGCTGTTACAACATTTACTTTTCATCAACCATGTAATGCCAATGAGAGGATATCATTTACCCATGTCTCGGGCTACGAATTCCACTGTTGCGAATGATGCTACATATTGCAACATTCGTATATTGACAGCCTATAAACGCACTATCATTTCTAGAATAAATATAACACCAAAAATATAAGAATTAAGAATGACGATGTCCACAAGTGCACGGGTCAAATTGTAATATAGTTGTACAATGAAATACTAGAAGTATTCCAAGGATCGTACCCAATGGAGGATGGAATAAATAATGAAAACATTTTTTACAATATCAAGTCTAAGTAGTAGTAATTATTTCCTATATTACGATCAACCATAAAATAGATTAAGTAGAATAAAATAAATAAATAAATAAATAATGAGAAATAAACAAATGAACTAAATCGATAAACCAATCAGGAAGATTAACTTATTTCAGGGTTTGTAACTAACTTTGAATTAGGGTTTTAGAGTGGATTAGTAATTGATTAACTAACTATTACCTCCTAGCCTCTAATTAACTAATCAATTGATTGATGCACGCTTATCTCTCGACCTTACTTTCTCAACCTGGATAAATTACGATTTATTCGGTTTAACTTATCTTCCAACCTTGTCAAGCCTATGATAACTTGTTAGGGTTGTCAAGCCTAATAGTTTAAGAACACATAATTTATACCAAATAATCCTCCTTAGATACTTTGTTAATCACATCTTCATCCACTCGTTAATCTTCCTTAAGGGATTTAGCCACTCATGTTATTCATAATCTCAACTTTAATTGAATAGACCATGTGGGAAACACAACTGATTCGGAAAAGAAAAGTGATTTGAATAATCATAGATTAAATATTGAATGGGGAACGGAGTAACACATCTCTCGATTAAAATAATGAAATAAAATGATGCAAAGTAAAATACAAACTGAATACTTTAATTAAATAAACAAATTCTTGAATCAAAATTGATTTCAAAAGGAAAATAAGAAAGCATTTAAAAAGCCAAAAAGAAAATAAAATAAACTAAAACTAATTCTAAACTACAAAGGTTTTTGAAGGCGACTAACACGACTTGATTACATTCAACCCCTAATGTCTTATTTATAGCTGTGTTAGCAGCCCAAATTAGGACTTCCACACATATTAGGTTTTCGTATAAGTTTGATTGTGTGGACGATAATAACCCTGAAATACTTAGGCAGCACATTGGCCTTGTGTTGCGCTACACCCCTTGCGCGGCGCAACACGACACCCTTATACAGCCTTGTGTCATTTTTTTGGTGTTTTGACATCCCAGAAAGCTTGTGTGTCACTCGACATTTGATTCCACATCAATTGGGTCTTTATATCTTTATCCTACACACTCAATTAATCCCATTAGAACAACCTGAGGCCTGTGTCGGCCTATTAGGTCAGAACACCTACAAAATGTGTTAAAAACACTTATTTTTAATAACTTTTATTCCTAATGCCTAATTATTGAAAATGTAAATTAAAAACCTAAATCACTTAGAAATCAAGCTCCTTGAGTACGGAATTGACCCAAATTGACTACTACATTTGACGATAGGTCAAATACCCAACGCACCAGCTTTCGGTTCCTTATCTATTTGAACCCAGGCTTTTACTTACATCAAAGTATATGAGTCATGCATACAGAGTATATCATTCACTCAGGATTTAAGTATGCCACACTATCACAGTTGCAAGTGAATAAATCCATAAATGGATTCATGATCTATTTTTCTTGGGTCTTGTCCAATATATTGTTATTCCAGTCAATCACATCTATGTCACTATCTTTTGGAAGTCATCCGCTCCGATGCCTAAGACAAAGCATCTCTCCAATTGGACTTGATAGACAACATATTCGTCTTTCAATCGGTTTGCTCATTTCCAATTTAACTAATGACATGTTTAGGTTTGTCTACTAATTTAAGTTATCTTTATGTATTACGATCCAACCATGTAATATCACTAAGTATTAGTTTAAACATTAGACAACTAGTAAGCAACATTTGCTTCTATTTCTCTTCGCATGAAAAAACCATATGAGGACAATTGTACAAAGTATATTAATGTAATCAATGAATTTGTCTTATTAACTAATTTGTTCGAAAAAATTTCAAGTTTACAATTGAATATACTACACCCAGGGCACCAGATCCAACACTATGTGTGGCAATATAATTGCTTCAGCTTGCTCGATGATGCACCTTGTGTGCCATTATAATTGCTTCGGCTTACTCAATGATGCACTATGAGGGCAAGTATGTTGCAAAAAAATAGGTTTTAAAAATGCAGCGGAAAATAAATTTAGGGAAAAACCAAAGTTTAAATTTTTTTTCCAAAATAATATCTTAGTTGTGATATCTAAAGTAATAAACACTTAATCAAAATTGTACCTTTTCGATTTGTCTAAAATGACTGCTTCGACTGAGTAGTCTTCTCTGCTATCTTCAAGCTCATATTTGCCGAGTGTAGGCTCACTTCGAATAAGAAAAAAATTTCACAAAAATTACCAGTAGGGTAATTTTGCAATTTCTCTAAACTTTTAGGTCAAGTTGTAAATAAAAAATATATATCTTTAGAAATTTTCTAAAATAATCTCTTCAGATAATTTTCTCTTTACAACTTTAATTTTGAATTCAAGTGTATGTCAAATAATGACCCAAGGCTTTCTTTATATAGAGAGAGTTTAGAGAATTCAACTATAATTAAACTTAATCATTTTAATATTAAATTAATATAATATTTATCAAGATAAATATTAGATTAAATTTAAATATTAAATCTTATCAAAATAATAGAATGTTTATCTACAAGATACACATTACGTTAAATTTAATATTAAGGTAATCATTTTAATATTAGATTAATAAAATACTATTAAGATAAGTATTTAATTTAATTTAATATTAAACTATTAAAATAATATTATTTTTAGAATAGTTAATCTGAAATCAAATTATCTAGTAGAGTCCTAGTAGAAATGTAACTCTTTTACTGCTCAACCACCGAAAACCAACCGCTGCGGACCATTGGGACGTCGTCGTCGTAGCTGCCGGCACCGTCGTGTCGATGGTGCAGGTGCGACAACCTTACGACACCTAAAGCCGATTTGGTCCGGGTCAATAATGACTCGACCAGTCCGGTCTAGCCACCGGTTAGACCGTCAGCCCAGTTTCATATACCGGGTCTGGTTCGACCAGTTTTTGGGTATTGGTCTTGGTTTTGGGCTCCCAGGCCTAATTTACGATTTCAGGTTCAATTTTCAAATTCAATTACCCACTAGGCCAATTGTCTGACTTGAAAATTAATTTTCAAAAATATCATATTAATTTTAATTAATTTGATTAATTTAATTTTACTTAATCAAAATTAATCTTTCCAAAAATCACTTAAGTTTTCCAAAATAATTTTTCAAGAAAATTCTTTAATTAAATTCTCTAGTTGAACAATTCTCATGACCACCTAATTTAATTCCACATCAAATAAATTAACTTAATTAAATTATTTCCAAAGTCGTAAAGGTTTCTTTTGATTCAAATGTCGTCTAATCGAGTTTTTGTTGAGCTAGTGAAGAAACCAATCGGACATATACAATTAGGCTTTAGTGATTGCAATTATGTCCAAAAGTATCGTTCTGATAATTGGCAATTGTTTAATTATGGAGTCAGTCCACAAGAAGTACCACAATAGAAAACTCCTTATTGTATACTCTTTACAAAAACAATTCATCCAACTATTTTGTCCAATGACCTCGTCATGTGTGTGTTACCCTCATATGATATCCTTGATTCCTTTTAGTTAAATTTGTTCATTCAAGACAATCCTATTTTATCTCATTGTCACCATTGTGTCTTATTAATAATTAATATAATCACTGTCAACAAATGACTGTGATGAATTGTTCTTTCGAGAATAAGCAACCCATGGTCACATTCCATATTCATCAATTCACAAAATGCTATTGAGAGGGTATCATTAACTCTTTAATTGAGCTATGAATTCCACTGTTGCTAGTAAAGCTATGCCATACACAAATCATGTACCCAACATATCGGCTATGGGCTCGATTATCTTTAGATCATAAGCCTCCACTTATATCAAATCATATGAGTTGCATATACATGGTCAGTGCCTACCTCAGGATTTAGGTAAACTACACCATGAACGCCACAAGTGAATTAATTCACAAACATATTTAGAATTAATTCATCTTGGGTCCAGTCCAATGTATCATTCCACTAATCAATACATCTATGTCTCTACTCGTGGAGTCAACTACTTCGATAGCCAAGACTATTCATCTTCCCAATCAGAGTTGTAGACAACATAATAATCCTTCTCAGTATTTGAATCAAATGCTCACTTTGATTCTTTTACGTATTACAGGCTCATTTAGATTATATACTGAAGTAAGTTATCTTTCTCGCAATGTAAACGTTCTTACAATGCCACTTATCTTCAGTTTGAACTTAGACAATTAATGAGCTAATATTTACTTGTCACAATTTCACTATGCATGTAAAATATAAAAGATAGAAATACAAAAGACATAATAGTGAAATATGAAATTAACTTTATTTATTTATTCATCGTTTAAATAAATGGAAAATAATTATATGTTTACTACAATATGGACACATTTCCCAACACTATATATTTCTTTCGATTTATCTGATGATGTACTACAATGCCAAATTGGGATACATATTAACTAATCTCTATATCTATCTTAAAATTTCAATCATGTTAATAGGGTTATATAAATATGATTTGGCTATATGGTTGATTGAAATGAAATGTGATATTCTATAGCATGTAAAAGATCATACGAAATAACTAAAAATGTGCCTTGGAAGCTGATTTTATTAAATGAGCTCATAAGCTCAAAAATTATAGAAATGTGATATGAAATGTTGATAATAGTAAATGAATAAGCATATGTGCCTATAGATGAGGTTGTATAAAATATAAATAAAAATGAGATTAAACATCATATTGGTACATAAATATATATATATGTAAGTAATTGAATTAGATATGTTACATCTTTGTTAATAGAATAGATGATATAAATGTTAGTTTGATTATCAAATAGAATGTTGCAGAAGAATGAAATTATTATATTGAATATGCTTATTTTGTAACTTGAAATATGGAAACTACCACTGAATGTTATTGCTCAACGTACGATTTGTTTTGTCCGTGCACAGGTATAATAGATTCTAGATAGTTTGAGCAATTGATCCAGCGTCCAACAAGCGATCCTTGACTCAGCAAAGTTTTTAAATTCCATTTTGTTTTAAGTATGGAATGCACCTAGTTTGAGTCAATGATTTATCGTAATTTGATATGTCAAATTAGGCTCTCCATGACACTTAGAGAGCTTATTCTTGAGCAATTTAGGTGTCTTTTTTGTGTTTTTGTTGAGTTTTAGCTTTTCTAGTTAACAAGTGTTTTTTTTTCTTTTGAGACCCAAGTTGACCAAATACGCCAGGAGGAACCTAATGATTTGATTGAATGGTATAGAGAGTCGATAATGGCCTAAACTTGGAGAAAGTACCATTCGGAAGGAAGGTATTATGATACTAAAGCATGGAAATTGTGATACCCCTAACGGTGCTAAAGTGAAGAGAATTGAGGCCAACTCCAATGATATCAAGATACTAAGAAGTGGGAGTTGCAATACCGAGACCCCCAAGACTCTCCATTTTAAGACTGCCTTAGATATCACGATACTAGAGCCTATGCATCATGATGCCAATACCGAACAAAGAAAAAAAATGACTACAAGGGTAATTCTTGTCCAACCTTAACCCCAACCAAAATTAGACATTTAAGGATATTTTGGTCACAAATTTGGGTTTGTAATTAGATGTTAAAGCCACTTTTTGGCTAAGAACAAAGTTGATTAACTTTTTACACTTTTCTTTTATCTTTTAGTGCTTTAATTGTCTTCTTCATTTTTTAGGGTTTTAGACTTAGGCTTTTTATAATTTTCAAGTTAATTAAGAGTTAGTTTTTACTGTATCTAGGTTTTATTTTCACTTTAGTACCTCAACTCTACTTGTATTTTTAGTTTAATCTTTAGCCATTAATGTAACATCCCAAAATTGGGCCTAGTCGGAACAGTGGTTTCGGGACCACAAATCTGATGTCAAAATATTTTTTTATGATTATTATGAGGCCTAGAATATTAAAGTAAGCATGTGTTAAAGTTTCATGGAGGAATTCTATGTGTAAGGTGTCCAATTAGAAATTAGAAACCAAAATGAATAAATTGTAAAACTTGGATTCTAGAAGAAATTTGTGTGAAATTGCTTTGGAATATTAATTAGAGGTCCTTAAAGAGTAATTTTCCCAATTTTTAAGTTTTTGGACAAAAATGGGCATGCATGGAAAATTTTGGAAGTTTAGTAAGGAAGGGCATTTTGGTCATTTGGTAATAAAATCAATACAAAGGGGAAATGAAGGCAAAAATCAGCCATTCTTCTCCCTCTTGCTGCTGAAATTCAAAGGGACACCATAGCTAGGGTTTCTTCACTTTCCAAGCTCAATAGTAAGTGACTCCTAGCCCCGTTTTTAATGTTCTTTGTATTTTTGAGATCCTTGTAATATGTTCTCTCTATTTCTACCCATGTTTTAAGCTAGGGTTCATGTATGCAAAATGACCCATGTGTGACATGTTTGTTCTTTGATGATTTATGAGGGAATATGAAAGTTAGATGTGTGTTAAACATCTTTTCCTAAGAGATTTTCATGAAAAAACCTTTTTGTAAAAGGTACAAAATATGTGGTAGAAATGTGAAATAGAGGAAAATGTGGGCTAGTATGAGTTTATAATACATTTGGCTAGGCTTGGGTAACCAAGGAATTGCACGTATTTTATTTTACGAGCCTAGGGACTAAGTTGTAAAATTTTGAAATGTTAGAGGAAAAATGGTCATCTTGCCCGGGGGTGAATTTTTGGTTCGAAATAATTAGCATGAGGTATTAATAATTTTTTTTACTGATATAGACCCCGAGGAACCTATTTCGGAGATCGATCGTGGAAAATGAAAGGTTTCAGAATAACTGAAATACGAAACCTAAGCAGTTACCAGATAAGTTCGTGTAACTCGAATGTAAACTATCTTTAAATACATTAAAGATGTATGTACATATATAAATTATAATAGTAATATTTATTGTATGACAACTCATGAATTATTAATGTTATGATGAAATGTCTCGGTTGAATAAAAAGGAATGTCTGATGGATTACTCGAAAATGAAATAATGGTATAAAGGATCTAGCCAGGACAGGTGATCCTATAGTGATCTAGCATTCCGAAGAATATGTGTGCTTGACGGATTTAGCTTGGACGGGTAATCCAAATAGGATCTGAATTTAGCCTGGACTGGTAATCCCGACATTACTCAGTGAGTTATGTTGTGGGGGGTTTAGCCTGGACTAGTAATCCCGCCATAAAAGTGAGGTTCACGGGAATGCGTATTTAAAGGATCACTTGCATGATTTGATGGTAAACGAGATATCCACCGAGATTTCAAGAAATTTGACAGGAATAAAATGTTAAATGGGAATAGATATGTTTGAATTGATAAACTCATCTATGAAAGATGTTACATTGTACTGGCATGAGACTAACTTGATGGTTGTGTACATGTGATAGGAAATTTTACTATGAATGTTTGCCATGAATGTCTTATATGATTGCATGCTAAATAACGGTAAGTTTACTTCCCCGTTATCCAGACTTACTAAGCATGTTAATGCTTAGCCTCTCTCCTTTCCCTGTTTTATAGAGCTCTTAGACTCGTGAAGATTGGAAGACAATTGGAGCATTGTAAACACTATCAACTTGTTTTGCTTTGGTATATAGATATTTTATTTTGTTTCAATGGCATGTATAGGTCCTGGTTATTTTGTGATATGTGTCATTGGCTGGCCTATGTAAAGGCTTAAATATTAAACTTATTCTTTTTGTATATAGCCATAAGACATGGCTCATTGTAATGTAGGCTAGGACCTATTAATTTTGCTTGTTTGTGATTAAATGTAGTATATTATAAATAAACATATGAAATGTGGCCAAATCACTTGGGATGGTTAGGTCATAATTGGCAATGAGTTGTAACAATGAGCCAAGTTTAAATATGTTTTTGAATGAGATGGAAATCCTAAAAACAAAAAGGATAAATTAGCATGTGCATAACCGATGAGATAAGGTTAACATGCAATAGACCATTTATGGTAGTATTCAGACATATTTAGGCCATGTTAAACATAATTAAGGTTTGCGAATATGAGTGGTTATAGAGGGTGACCATTGGCTTAGATTTGTAGCCTCTACAAAGGTCTACACGAATAGACACACGGGCATGTGTCTAGGCCGTGTGTGACACACGGTTAGCCCTATAGGCGTGTGGTATGGTCGTGTGTCCCCTGCACCTAAAATCTTTAGGTCAGAATGCATGGTAGTAAACACATGGATAGAGACACGGTTGTGTGTCTCAGCTCTATAGAGGACACAGCCTAGCACAAGGGCATGTGTCTTGGTCGTGTGTCCCTAAATGCATAATGACGTTATAAATAGAATGCTCAAGTTTTTGGGCACAGGCGACAACACGGACGTGTCTAGGCCATGTGAAGTACATGGGCCAGGGACACGGACGTGTGCTTGGCCGTGTGAAAACCCCTGTAGGTTCGAAATGAGAAATAAATTCAATTAATTCCACACGGGTAAGGGACACGGGCGTGTCCCAAAGCACACATGCGTGTGCATTGCCTCCACACGGGTGTGTGAGGCTTAACCTATGAGATTTTTTAAAAACTTTCTTGAGTTCTCGGTTTAGTCTCGAACCATTCTCAATGTATGTCTTGGGCCTCGTAGGTCCATAATAGGGAAATTATGAATATGATTGATTGGTTTTCAATTGGAACAAAATTTTATAGCCCAAAATTTTCCCGAAAATGTCATGTTCGTGCACAGTAATGCCCTGTACCTTGTTCCGGTCTCGGGTAAGGGTAAGGGGCGTTAAATTAATACAACTCAACTTCATTTTTTTTTTGGCAAAAATCTAAACTTTAACATTATTTGTGACCTTCATTGTTACCAACTTCATTCTCTTCAAGCATTCATCAAGAAAACACAAAACTTTCTTTAACCTTATTCTTGTGCTTAATCTAATGTATGCTTAAATGCTTATTGGGTTGTTTTCTATATTAGAATGATTATGAGTAGCTAAATCTTTAGTGGTTGGTTGATGGAAGTGTTGTTTAGTTAGTTTTTGGTATAGGGACTAAATTGTAAAAACTAGACTAAATTGAATAAACTTCAAAACTTAGGCTTGACGCCCCTAAATGAAAATTCAGGTAACTGAGATCGAAAGGAAAATTCTATTGTCCCGGGTTAATTTGGTGATGTCGAGAGATAAACCGAATTAATTTGTCTAACCTGGTAAAGTGGAGACTGAGAGGTAAAATTGAACCAAATTAAGAGTTAAGTGATTTAGATTTGTAATCCAAAGATTGATTAGTAACAAAAAATTCAACCAATCGATGTTTGTTATTAAATTTGTTAATTGCATAATTTTTCTTATTTTACAATTTAGTCCTTTTTAGCGTTCAATAGTTAATTAGCTTAATTGATCTTGATCATGACTTGTCGTACTATGAAATTTAATGATTAGTTAGCTAGCCTATTTAATTGCATGTTTATCGTTTAGGAATCACCTAGTATTGGAACTCTCTTGGGTTCGATCCTTGGAATACTCGAAGTGTTTCATTGTACACTTATAGATATTACAACTGACTTGTCATACTTGTAGCATACCGCATTATTATTGATTGTTCTAGTGTTGATTCTAAAGCACAATACAGGCACGCCGAGTTGCAGTCAATCAATTTTTGGTATAGTATGATACTTATAAAACTTAGGAGTTGGGATTATTATTTTAAAAGTGAACATATGTTTGATTTGTGCAAATTAAGTTGTCATAATATTTGCTAGGGTAAAAAGTGTGAAATGTTGTTAATGTATTTAGTAATGAATATATATATGTATGTATACTTATGTCAAGTAGATTATTGGTTAGCTAATGAAGTTTCTTAGGTGTTTGGATGAAAATGATGAAATGAATGAAATATATACATGTATGAAAGGTATTATGATTAAAAATGAACTCATTGGGGATGTACGTTTGGCTGAAAAATGTGCTTTGATATGTGTATTGGTTGTTTGGAAATTGCAAATTAATGTTTCATTTAGAAATTTGCAGAAATAGTATGTCACATTGCAAAGTTGTACATTTGTTGTCACGACAAGACCAAGTTGTCATACCACGACGCGATGTTGAGTATTAAGCATTGCAATGAGGTTTATGATATGCTGTAATTTGATACGTCAAATTAGGTTCTCCATTACACTTAAAGATCTTATTCTCAAGCAATTTAAATTTATTTTTCATAGTTTTTGCTTTATTTTAGTTCTTTCATTTTAATAAGTGTTTAATTCATTTTGTACTCATTTTGATATCCAAATTGGCCAAATGCACCATTTGGAACCTAATGATCAATTAAGTGATGTAGGAACTCAATGGTAACCCAATCTTGATAAAAAACATCACCAAAGAGTGGGGGTATCACGATATCGAAACATGGAAATCATGATATCCTCGATAGTATTGAAATGAAGACAACCTATAGTGGTATTGCAATATCCTCCTTAGGTATCGCGATACCCAGCCTTCAACGAAACTCCTCATCTTGAGGCTGTCGTCAATATCATGATGTCCAAGCCATAGGTATCATGATATCATTGTTGTGAGGAGACAAAATTTGACATTAGGGGTAGTTCTTGTCCAACCGAAGCACCAATGAAAAAGAAACGTTGAGTGGCATTTTGGTCAAGAAAAAGGGGGTTAGAATAACTACTAAAAAGAGCCAAAATTAGTTGAAGAGAGAGAAAAAGAGAGGAATTAGACACAATTTTTAGTTATCTTCTTAGTTTTTCTTTCATTTCTAGGGTTCTAATACTTCCTCTCCATAGTTGTAGGTTTAATTTTCTGCTAGTTTCTTTGTGTTTCTTTGCATTCTTAGTGTTAGTTAAGTTAGTTACTATTGTTGCTTAGGTTTATTTGAATGTTTAGTGCCTTAAACTTGGTTGTAATCATATTTTAATCTTTTGTTTAATGTTATTTCAATTGTTTTCTTTTCCTCTGCCAAAAATCTTAACTTATGTGTTCTTGGTTATTTATTTGGCTTCTAGTTGTTTGCTTTCATCTCTTTCAAAGTAAAAACCCAAGTTTTCATCTTTTTATTGAGTTTTATATCAATGGCTTTCATGGTTGCTTCTTTGATTTTTTTTTTGTTTAAATATGATCTCGGGTAACTAAACCCTATGAGGTTGGTTGATGGAGATGTGGGTAAATTAATTTGTGGAATTAGAGACTGAATTGTAATAAATTGGATTAAACTAAATGAACTCAAAACCTAGGATTGACGACGCTAATGGAAAATCAAGATAAGTGAGACTGAGAAGTAATTTTATTGGGCACCGATTCATTAGTTCCAGGTTAGTTGGGTGAGATCAAGTTATAAACCAGACTAATTTGTCTAATTTAGTAAAATTGAAACTAAGAGGTAAAATGGAGCCCACTTAGGTGTTTAAGCATTTTAGTTTCATACTTCTATGATTAACTAACCACATTAAGTCAACCAACCACCGTTTGTTATTGCTTGAATAGTTTCCTAGATTTGCTTGTTTTACGATTTAGTCATTTTGTTAATTAGCTAGTAAATTAGTTTAAATACTCTCAATTTCATGGCCTGCTGTACTATGCTATCTAATGAGTAGTTGTTTAGACTCTTTAACTACTTGTTATTAGCTAGGATTCACTTAATCACTGACTCCTGTGGGTTTGATCGTCGGAGTACTCTTATACCCCATTGTACAAATTATATTACAATTGACCTGTTATACTTACAGACACCGCACGTAGTTATTCTGATTTGATTGTTGTATTAGTGTTGATTCTCAGTCCTGGTGCATGTGCGTTGAGGAACCTGCTGTAATACTTGAGGGGTGCGGTCAATTTACACAGTATGTTGCGTTACAACAAGGAACCTCCTAACATCGCGACATCAACCCGATGTTTTGGGATCTTTACAATTTGGTCATAATTTTACCTCGTATTGGCTTTAGAGCTTTCGTAAGCTCGTATAAGACCCGAAAATAATTACATATCGTTTCATATAGTTGTTTTACTTATAATTAAATGTTTAATGTTGTGAATCAGATTGTGATTTGATCGCAGTTGCTTCGGTAATGAATGTGTCATCTTATAGCTCTGACCCGATAATCGGGTTGGATATGGGGTGTTACAATGCCTCTTAACCAATCGATGATTAAATTGACGGTACTAGCGACTAGACGATGATTGGAGTTGATAAAGTCCCATATGATGTCCATACGTAAAAAGGCTCAACATCTGTTTCGGTGAGGTTTAGAGGGAAAAGCTTCACATGTTAGGCATGCCACACACCAACAATGTCTATAATATAGTGAGGTATCTTATTAGGTGAGGTTGGTTGAAGTGTGGATGGTGAGGCTTTTTTGAGCAAAGCATGTATACACAATTCAAAACAAAAATGAAGGGAATGAAACATTAAGCACAACACACACAAAAAAAAGAGAGAGACAAAGATGAGGAATAACATAAAACCTAACCATGCTCCTAGCACCTACAATCATGAAGTTTTAAAATAGATGACTACTAAACAACATCCTTGGTTTAACCACCACTAGATCTACTTATATGGGCTACCAAACCACCATCAAGCTGTGAGAAAGACTTGTATAATACTATGAGTAGGGTTCAAATATAGATAACAAGAAAGGGAGGAAAAGATGAAAGAGAAAAGGGAGAAAGATCGAGGGACAGTTAGCCGTTGCTAGCTAATCAGCCAACTGTTCAACAACGAATACAAGGATAGATTTGGTGCTAAAAAAGGAGAAAAAATAATGTTTCTTTTACCATTTATTTACCTGCCATTTCACTTTGTAAGCAAAAGATTTTTAAGCATTCTTTAGTTTTTAACAACATAAAAAATGGATTGAAAATCAAATTGGTCAACTTTTCAATTTTTGTTTCAATTAGTCGAATTGATGGATTTAATGTAAATATTTGCATATTAAAAAAACTAAATTTAATGTTGAATAAATATTAAAAACAATTAATACATAAGAAAAATTCCCAAATCAACAAAATAAATGGTATAAACCACCTATTTACCATTGAATTGGTCTTATTTTCTAAACCTTGGGTTTTAAAGACGCATGCAAGATCCCTTCTTATTTGTCATTAAATAGGTTTTAATTTTATAAAGCATGCAACCAACTTTGGTGATAGGGAAATGAAACCCATGATGTAGCACCTTGCAGAAAAGCATATTCTCTAGGGTTGTTGGTATATTCCTGGATTAGTCCTAACAAAAAAGTTAGGTAATAAGGAAATATTATAACTAATTATTAAAAAAAAATTCACAACTTTGATAATTTATGTTCGTGTTATATTAGTGATAACTGTAAAGACATAAATATAATAGAAATTATTTTATTTTATATATTTATGGAGACAAGGGAGAAAATTGATGAATCCAAAAATGATAATTATATTGAAAAACAAAGAAATTTCTAGAACATAATATAGAGATAAAAAGGGGGGAAAAATCATATTGGAAATCTATGCTATGACCAGATAGTAAGATTTTACTTTCGACTCATAAAATGACCGGTATCGAAATTTCACTTGAAATTTTCAAATTTCAAATTCGTTCAGTATTTTACTATTCCTAAAACCTTCAATCACGTGCCAACATTGAAATCAACGGCTACCATTCTCCCATCTTTTTCTCCTAGAAATTTCCGTCAGCTACCCCATCTCTAGGTCACGGACACTGCGCTTATATATAAATGCTGTTCGCTTTCATTTCTCATTCATTACTGTTCTACCCTCACTCCGCCATCTTCAATAATTTCTTCCGTTGATCTTTGTTAGAGATTAGCTTTTTAATTTTTCATTATGGGAAAGATCAAGATCGGAATCAATGGTAACACTTTTTTATTTTATTTTTTTTTGTTTTTTTATTTCTTTAGTTATTGATTTAATTGTCGATTTGATGAAGGATTTGGAAGGATCGGGCGTTTGGTTGCGAGAGTTGCTCTCCAAAGCGATGATATTGAGCTCGTTGCTGTTAACGATCCTTTCATCACCACTGAATACATGGTTTGTATGCTTACATGCTTATTTGCTTTCGTATTTTTAGCTTTTTTGCTCGATCTTTTAGATTTAATCTCGAGTAGAAAAAGAATCCTCTGAGAGGATCGATGATTTGATTTATTTTTCCTGATCTGAATCGAACACTTTCTCACTTTCCAAAGTGAGCATGATTTATGAAAATGCAATGATAACAGATCTGTTGAAATGTAGATCTAGTAGAGATTTATGAAAATGATCTGTTTTATTTGTTTTTAGTTTGAAAACCCGAATATAATTGTTTTTGCTGTTTACGTTAATTATTGATGTGATTTTGTAATTTTATGTGTGTAGACGTACATGTTTAAGTACGACAGTGTTCACGGTCAATGGAAGCATCATGAGCTTAAGGTGAAGGACTCAAAGACCCTTCTCTTTGGTGAAAAGCCTGTCACAGTTTTCGGTATCAGGTAGTATTTTGTTCTCTTTTGAAGATCTTATAGACTTTTTGAGGATCATAGAGAGTTTAATTATGTAATGAGTTTTTCTTGATTGATTGGCTCTGTGTTGATGTTAGAAACCCTGAGGAAATCCCATGGGCTGAGGCTGGAGCTGAGTATGTTGTTGAGTCTACTGGTGTTTTTACTGACAAGGACAAGGCTGCTGCTCACTTGAAGGTTTGTGATAATAATTTCAGCTTATGGTCATATGAGAAGAAAATTTTATCAGAATTAACTTGCCATTTTTTTAAGAGGCATTAAAAATTTAATTTTTGGAACCTAATTTGATTTTCTTGTATGGATTATGTTTTTTTGCTTTTCAGGGTGGCGCGAAGAAGGTTATCATTTCTGCTCCCAGTAAGGATGCTCCCATGTTTGTTGTGGGTGTCAATGAGAAGGAATATAAGCCTGACCTTAACATTGTCTCCAATGCTAGCTGCACCACCAACTGTCTTGCTCCATTGGCTAAGGTAATAATAATTCCTTGTTTATTTCTTTGTGGATCGAGCTGATACTTTTATCTTTGAGGAAATAACAGACTTCTAACTTGGTGATGGTAGGTGATCAACGATAAATTTGGCATTGTTGAGGGTCTTATGACCACTGTTCATTCTATTACTGGTAAGTACTTGTGCTGTCATATTACTTATTGTTGCAAACCATGTCTGCATTGTTGACTAATATTTTCCTTTTTAATTCAGCTACACAAAAGACTGTTGATGGTCCTTCCATGAAGGACTGGAGAGGTGGTAGAGCTGCTTCCTTCAATATCATTCCTAGCAGCACTGGAGCTGCCAAGGTATGTTTTATGTTGATTGTTAGATTCTCAAATGCTATTACATGTATTTTAACATCAAATAAATTATTAAGTTGTTGCTGTATTTATTATTGTTGATAGTGGTGGTTATCATGTAAACATGTAGGCCGTCGGCAAAGTTTTGCCAGCACTGAATGGCAAGCTGACTGGAATGGCTTTCCGTGTTCCCACTGTTGATGTCTCTGTGGTTGACCTCACTGTGAGACTTGAGAAGAAGGCTACATATGATGAAATTAAGGCTGCTATCAAGTAAGCATTAGAATATGTTTATCCTATTATGGTATCTTAAGTTGTCCTTGGGATAATTCACTTAATTCTGTTCTGTTGTTTTTCTGTGCATAGGGCGGAATCTGAAGGCAACTTGAAGGGAATTCTTGGTTATGTGGACGAAGATTTAGTCTCAACTGACTTCATCGGAGACAACAGGTATTATGTCATTGTTAATACCTTTTTAAGTCGTCAATTTCTAACTTGTCTGTCTTTTATATGTCATATACTCCAAAAAACTATGTTGCTATGGTTATTTTAAAGTACCTGTGCCCAACACTAATATGTGGACATTGGCGTGGCGAAGATATGGCATTTAAAGCATCTTCCATATGCATGAGAAAAAGTTAACAAAAAACCTACCACTTGCACGAACTTATATTCTGCGTTATTTGACACTATCAGGTCAAGCATTTTTGATGCCAAGGCTGGAATTGCTTTGAATGACAACTTTGTTAAGCTTGTGACTTGGTATGACAACGAATGGGGTTACAGGTAAATTACATTGATGCTAAATTTCATAGCTCCACAGTATTATTCATTCAATCAAATATTATGTAGCATGTCCTTGATGGTCTTTTTCTTCTGTTGCAGTTCCCGTGTTATCGACTTGATCCGACACATGTCTAAGGCTTAAGTGAGTGAGTGATTGTGCTTTGTGTATCCAAGCTTTAGCAATTTTAATTTAGAAGAGATGTTATGAGAGAATAAACGAATTGTACGGAGCATATTTTTGTGTGAAGAAGGGTTGTTTCAGTTTTATTACCCAAGTACTTGAATGTTTCAAGTTTCATTGCAGTTGTTTCTCTACTTTAATGCATATGTTGTGATTATGGTTTCTCTACTTAAATTGATATCTTGTGATTATGTTATATTTGTGTGTTCGTGGAAAGAATATTTACGAGTTAATGTATGGTATTCATCTAGGTAATTTTTTTCCTGTCGTTAAGATTGGATATGTGTAATTTAGTTGTAGCTCAATGCCTGAAAAAGATTACAACAACTTGCCCTGAGTGGCATATGTGCTTTCAATACCATGCCAATGTCGAAGGAGCCAAGGTTGAAACTCCCCTCAGCAATAGTTGTGATGGCATCAACGACCAGTGAAAATGAGAGGGACAGAAAATAAAACAACCAAAGTTTGAGTTATTATATCGACAATTGGAAGAGCATTCACCGACATATGCCTATTGCATAGTTTGTCATGTTGTTTGAATTTGTCTATTTTTTTAAAGTTAGTTTTCGGTTAACATGTACCTATTGGTCTTTGAGTTTGTCCTCTTATCTAGCTGGTGGTAGTTTACACTTTAACTAGTATTTAAACTAGGATTTGGTTTTACTTCAATACTTTTGCAGTAATTATGTGGCATTGATAGTGAATGTCATGATAATATGTGCATGGTCAATATAAACAAAAGGATGTTTAAAAATATATAAAATAATAAATAAAAAAAATCACAAATGGTTGTCCAAATTTGAATATCATTCATGTTATATGCGTTCTTTTTAGTAATTTATATATTTTTATTTTTTACAAAATATCATTCATTCTTTTGTTGAAAAATTATGGTTTTTCAATTAATTTCAAAATAAGACTATAAAAACTTGATATTTTATAAAAATGTAAAATATATAAAATTATTAAAAAAAGCATATATTAAATGAGTTGGATAAATGGTTGTCTGGATTTAAAAGAATATTGACAACTATTTGCTTAGGTTTACTCTTTACATGAAATAAATTGTACTTTTTTTATTAATCTATATATTTTAAAGATTTTGTTTTCATTTTTATTTATGTTGTTGTAATGAAAGGTTGTTAGTGCCATGACATCAATTTCTAATAGTGTTTCTGTAGTAGTACCAAAGTGTATGACAACTATAGTGGGATTGAACTCCCCTTAGTTGTTTCTTGATTTGCAAGGACGAAAAATGATACAAATTAAATGCTTCCAACGACTATTTTTCATCCTCATTAATCATAAATATTTAAAAACTCGTTCTTTTGCATAAATACTCATCAACAGTACTTCAATACTTAAAAGACGCATTCAAGCTTCAAAATCAAGAGAATCAAGTTTATTTATTCATTTTATTTAATTCTCTTGTAAACAATCTCTAAGGGTACGTTTGTTTCACTGTAATGGAATAGGGCTGTAATTGAATAGAGATGTAATGAAATAGAACTGTAATGGAATAGAACTGTAATGGAATAGAGCTGTAATCAGTAATTCAACTGTTTGGTTGAATGGAATGGAATAGAGCTGTAATCAGTAATTCAACTGTTTGGTTGAATGGAATGGAATAGAGCTGTAATAGAATTCTTGTGTTTGGTTGAATGGAATAGATGTAATAGTATAAGGAAAAAGGCTTAAATGACTAAAGTACCCTTAACAGAATTTTTGTAGGTAGATGATTATTGTTATTAAGTTTTAATAAGATTATTGTTAAATATATTTTAATAAAAATAAAAATAAATAATTTAATCATATTTTAACATAATTATTATTAAATACAATTTTATAAAATAATATATAATTTAATAACATTCTTAATATAATTATTAATAATATTTAATAATAATTTTAATATAAAATTATTATTAAGAATATCTCAATGCCTCATATATTTGCTTTAATCTAGCCTCTCACCTGTTCTCTAATAACATTTTATTTTAATTGTCAATTTTAATAGAAAACATATTTTTTTATATTTTATTTTATCCTTTATAATAATATGATAACAACAATTAATTATAAGGTATACTCTTTAATAAATTAATTATTTATAGCAATCTTTTGGTGAAATAAAAACCTTCAAATTTTACATAAAAATTACTAAATTTTAGTAACATTAGTTCTTTTCTTTTCATATGCAAAATAAAAAATCAACTTTCTCAGATAAAATAGCATCATCCAAGGCTGATTGATAAAAATTGTCCTTTACAGTCTTAGCTCTTAGATCAACAATGGTTTTAAATCCTCTGTCAATCAACCACTTCAGACCTTCCTTTGTCACTTGACCACCCCTCCAAAATTCTATTTCACAATCTTTTGACTCTACCTCTTCTTTAGAGGTGGACCAACAAACAGATTGTCAGTTGGCGAACAATGTATGGCATGGATGGTTATCCTTGCGTGGACAACCCAAATCGTAACAAGCATTCTTCAACCTTTGCAACTTCCTCCAAACATGCAGACTTCGATAATCATCGGGTGTCAAATAGTTCTCAAGAGCGACATGTAAGCTCTCACAACAGCTCTTCATCTCATTCCTGAAAAGAGCAAGTGGTGGAAGTTTATCCTCCATAACACATATATCTGGCATGTGAAAAGTATTCATAACTGAAACTCTTCCAGAAAGAACATATTCTCTTCCTTTGTTTGAAAGAGATAGCATACAACCAAGTACAAACACAATCTTATCCTCTGTCACTGGTTTTTCCTCTGGCGTGAAATCATATGAAACACTACATTCTCCTGTTAGTGGATTGCATGGAGTCTCCATCAAAGTGGTATGGAGCCTTTCAGTTGCTCTAAATATTCTACAATAAGCCTCAACTTCTAGAATATCCCCAGGAACTGGACCAATCCACTGTAATTGTGATACATCATGAGACTGGGCAGTCTTTTAATCCAAATAAAGCAATATCAGATGATGCAAGAAAAGAGAAACCAATTTCTTCTCTATGGAAATAGACATTAAACAAAGCTAACAAAAACAGTCTACAATTAGAAGGGGGGAAGAGCAGCAATGTAACTCAAATGTATTGATACAAATTATTGGAATCAAAAGACAAAAACAAGGCACCAACAAGAGTTGGATGCAATGGTAAGGCACATTGCATTCCTAAGGACCTTGGAGATGACATTATTGGGAGGGGCAGCCATGAACCCCAAACATAGACTGTTAAATGGACATCGAGGATAAACAAAAAAGATGGAGACAAGGTATTAAAAAAACTTAGAGAAGGATAATATTGACCAATTATTGTTAATGTTTCATTGTGCTCCGCAGATATGCATAAAGAATGTGGTTAATTCACTGGAGGACAATGACTGGATGTCACAACAGAATATCAAGAATCACTGTATTTAATCTAGCATGAGTTTAGTAAATTGCTTGAGAGAATCAAGAGACCTTTTTTCCTTTTTTTAAAGCTACTTCCAGCTCCTTTGTTCATACCAAATAGACCTTAATGGCATATTCAGGAACAAATTTACCAGTGCGTATTTTAACAGAAACAATGACAAGGATCATAATCGGCTAATTCAGTGAAAGTAAAACATCACACCATGTTAGCAGCAATAGGAATGACTAGGCTTTTCTTACTTAGGTAAAGAAATGAAAAATTAATACCTGTGCGATTGATGCAGAACCAAGAGGATTTACATCAAAATTCTAAAAAATTTCACCGATGCTTCGACCAAACTCTTCTAAAACAAGTTGAAAAGCATCAAATGTCTTAACATATATAGAAAACAACATGAAACAAATAAGCACATTTCTATTAAATTATGACACCCCCCTTATAGAGTTCTTTAATGAAGTAATTTAATAACTCATACCATACAAAATAACCAATTCTATCATTTGGATAAGGATAAATACGGTGTCACACTCTGCATAAATATGGCTTAAATTCAGTTCATTAATAACGACAGAATCATAATTGCAAAATTAGTGGATTCAATTGAAGATTGACAATGTATGCAACTGCAAACAAAATGCCAAATGCAGAATGCCTTCAGCAGAGAAAGTCTGGGTTGCTTCTACCATAATTAGTATATTATCTTATAGTATGTTGTATTTAAAAAAGGAAGATAAACCATAGCAGTGCATAGATCCATGTTATACTGAATCTAAGCATAAAAGTCAATTTTCTAGGTACTGAAAATCCAGTAACTTGTCAATTCTACTAAGTTCTTCATCTCTGCTCAATTCAACAAATATAATATGGTTTCATACAATTTACCTGGATATAACTAGCTCCAAATAAAGCACTATTTCCCATTTAAAACTGAGACCTGTTAGTCTTTACCCTGTATAAGGAAAACAAAGATGTCACAAGATAAAAACCAAGTTTGTATCCATGGCAGCAAACACCAATAATACAAACATACCAGTTCTATCATATGGATTTATACCAAAATCTACAATTTCTAACCCTATCCCCAAACTGCAGTCTTTGCAACTAAAAAATTTCCATTTTTCTTCAAAATTCAAAAAAATTATGGAAAAATAATTACTGAACTAGAAGGGGAAAAGCGGAACCAATAATACAAACAATGGTAACTGAACTACAATTTCTCAATATTCTTCAAGGTAATTCTTATAACAATGATAATTGAAAAAAATTCAAAAGGAAAGAGGAAAAACGGAACCAATAATACAAATAATAGTGGAAATTATAAAACAAGAAGGGGAAGAAAAAAGGGAAACTTATAGAGGTTCTCACAAAGGAAATGAGACAGCTTTGTGGAGGCGGGGAACGAGCCAGAGATGAATCTACGGTTCTCAATGATAGAATCGAAGGAGGCACCACTTTTACAACAACGACGGAATTGATAGATGGGTGAAGAAATACAGGGTAAAATTGTCTAGGGGAAAATTTTTGCTATTACATCCGTCGTTGAATGAGCTATTCTTAACCTTCTCCGCCGAATGACGATTCGGTAAATCTAACGAATAAGAGAGGAATAACCATTCGCCGAATGAAGAAAACGATGAACCAAACTTTGTCTTAACTATTCATTTAAGAATAAGGAGGGAATGCCTATTCCATTCCCTCCAACTAAATGTGGCCTAAGAGTTTATTGTTAAATCTTTTGTTATTTTTATTCCATTTCTTGGTGAGCTTCAATTTTTGTAAATATTATATTTTGTTCTTAAAAAGTAACAATTTTTTAGATTAAATTGGGATATTCTTATTTGAGGTATATCAAAATAGTGAAAGTAGGTAATTAAGATCGACCCTATAAATTTATTGTGTTTGAACTATTTCTCTTTCTCTTATAATTTAGTGTTAGATTTCAAATATTTGTTTTATATTTATAAATAATCAATTGTAATATTTTAAAAAATCATGTTAAAATTAAGTGACCCAAATCCTTATTTAAATAAAATACAGTGGTAAAATAAAATAAAACTAAAATTCATATAGAGCTACACTTCTTTTATTTTATTTTAGAATAAGGTTTTTTAAACCTTATTAAACTCCATCTATTTGATATTGATTAGAATAAGTTGTTTCAATCTTACTACACTCTTATTAGAATATGATTTTATAAGCCCATAAATAGACATAGTCTACTCCTCTTGTAATCATTCGAATTCGACATAATGGATTTTATTCTCCTCCGGCCGTGGTTTTTTCCCTAAAGGGTTTTCACATAAAAATATATGTTATTTATTTTTATTTCACTTTTATTTGAGATATATTGTCACCGGCATTTAATTTTTCACAAATTGGTATAAGAGCTTTCAGGTTGTTCATCTTAATCACAGTAATGATGTCTTTGAAGTATGAAATTTCGCTGTTGGATTGCAACACGAGATTAGCTTTGTGGCAGGTAAAGATGCAGGCAGTTCTTACACAGATGGACTTAGAAGAAGCCCTGTTAGGGGCAGAAAGGATGCCTTCGACACTGACGGAGGAAGAGAAGAAGCGCAAGAATCGAAAGGTGTTAACACAGTTACATTTACATTTGTCTAACAAAATTTTACAAGATGTGATGAAGGAGAAGACTGCCATTGGATTATGGAAGAGGCTGGAACAAATATGTATGTCGAAAACTCTAACTAGTAAGTTGTATATGAAGCAACGTCTTTATGCTCATCGTTTGGAGGAAGGTGTATCTGTGCTCGAACACTTAACAGTATTTAAAGAAATTCTCTCAAACTTGGAAGCTATAGAGGTTCAGTATGATAAGGATGATCTAAGGTTGATTCTACTTTGTTCATTACCCATGTCTTATTCAACCTTTAGAGACACAATTTTATATAGTCGCGAATCTCTCACAGTTGATGAGGTTTATAATTCTTTGACCTCGTATGATAAGATGAAGCATCTTGTAGTTAAACTCAACTCTTAGGGAAAGGGTTTCATTGTTCGTGGGAGACAAGATCGAAATATTGATGATGATCGTGGAAGGACATAGGAGTGAAATACTCTTGGTAAATCCAAAGGTAGATCAAAGTTTTTAAACAGAGGTAAAACTTGTAACTTCTGCAAGAAAAAAGGGCACACTAAATTTGAGTGTTATAAGCTGGATAACAAGATCAAAAGAGAGGCTGCAAATCAAAAGGTAAAACAACCAAAAAAATCCGGAGAAGCTGATATTGTAGAAGACTACAGTGATGGTGAACTTCTAGTCGATTCTATCAACAATTTTAAAGTGAGCGAGGAATGAATCCTTGATTCGGGCTGCACCTTCCATATGAGTCCCAATCGAAATTGGTTTACAACTTACAAAACAGTGTTTGAAGGTGTTGTTTTGATGAGAAATAATGCTTCGTGTACAATTGCAAGTGTAGGAATAATTAAAATTAAGATGTTTGACGGAGTTTTTAGAACACTTAATGTCGTGCGACATATTCCAAAATTGAAGAGAAATTTAATTTCATTGAGTACTATTGATTCAAATATACACAGCTGAAAGTGGTGTTTTGAAGATTTCCAAAGGTTCCCTCATTGTGATGAAAAGACAGAGAAAGACTACCAAGTTATATGTTTGGCAGGGTTCTACTATTATTGGTGATGCATTTTTCGCTTCCTCTTCCTTGTCAGATGATGATATTACTAAACTTTGGCATATGCGCCTAAGGCATATGAGTGAGAATGGCATAGCAGAATTGAGAAAAAGAGGACTTCTTGATGGGTAAGGAATTTGCAAACTAAAATTCTGTGAGCACTGCGTTTTTTGGAAGCAAAAGAGAGTTCGATTCACCAGAGGAATCCATAACACGAAGGGAACGTTGGAGTGTATTCATTCTGATCTGTGGGGGATATCCAGAGTGCCTTCGATAGGTGAAGCTAATTATATGCTAACTTTTATTGATGATTTTTATAAAAAAGTTTAGGCGTTCTTCCTGAAGCAGAAAAGCGATGTGTTTTCCGCATTTAAGTATTAGAAAACTATGATTGAAAAACAGACAACAAAACAAATAAAACACCTCCGCACAGACAATAGCTTAGAGTTTTGCTCTGATGAGTGTAATGAACTATGCAAGTCAGAAAGGATTGTGAGACACTTGATAGTTCGTCGTACTCCACAACAAAACGGCATTGCAGAACGAATGAACAGAACGATCATGGAGAAAGTTCGATGTATGTTGTCGAATGATAACTTATCGAAGTCGTTTTGGGCCAAAGCAACCTCTACTGTATGTTTTTTGATCAACCGATCCCCATCTGTTTTTATTAAGAAAAATACTCCACAAGAGGTATGGTCTGGTAATTCTGCTGACTATTTTGATTTAAAGATCTTTGAGTGTAACACCCCTTACCCTAGTTCAACACCGGAACAGGATACGAGGTGTTACCGTATTAAACACATGCTTGTAAACATTTCCATGACATAAATTTCGTTCAAATTAAAACTTTTTGAAAACCGAACATAAGTCCCTAATACGAGCCCACAAGGCCCAAACCACGCTTCAAAAAAGATTTGGGACTTAACTGAGTACTTTAGAAAACTTTAAAAAAATTTCAAGGTAAACAGGGCACACGCCCGTGTGGAAAAGTGACACGCCCGTGTGTCGTCTTAACACGATCATCCTGAAGGCCCGTGTAACTCACACGGCCTGGGCATATCTAGACACGCCCATGTCCTTAGCCCTTGTTGATTAGAACCTATAGGAGTTTTCACACGACCTGGTACACGCTCGTGTCCATGACCCTCACACGGCCATGACACGCCTGTGTACAAAAACCTTGACATTCTGTTTCTGACATCTCTGCCCGTGTATTTACTACCATGCATACTAACTTGTAAAATTGAGGTGTAGGGGACACACGACCGGACTATACACCCGTGAGGCAAATCGTGTGTCACAACGGCCTAAACACACGCCCGCGTGTCTATCCGTATGGACAAAAACAAGGCTATCTACCAAGCCTTTTTGCCACTCTTACTTACACCAATTAAACATCACCAAACAAAACCAATCCATACAGCAATACGGGACCAATTCAACCACAACATGACATTTAAAAGCAACCCTCACTACGCTTTAACAATCTAAATATGCACTTATTCATTCATGCAATTTGCTCATCCATGAAAATATCATCATTTGCATATACTAATAATGAATATTAGCTATTGTTCATGGCCTTATACAAAATGAAAGATTCCATGACAAGCCAACACCTTGACCCCAAAACAATATGACACTAACAAAAGACTAAGTCTTTATACATGCCATACTCAAAATAGAAAAACTAACTATACCAAGTGCTACAATTGATAGTGTGAACGATGCCTCCGATGTTCGTTGATTCACGAGCTAATTAGGTGGCACTACAAGAAAATAGAAATGAGAAAAAAAGTAAACACAAAGCTTAGTAAGTTGCATGTAAATATATAACAACAATTTATCATGCATTAATATACTCATAACATATCGTAATTTGAACAAAATACATAAATAGTCGTAAGCATAACTTACTTATTTTCATTTCTAACTACTCTTACAATATAGATTGAGCTTGCATCTCATGAAATTCATGTGAATACCTGTACCACTCATTGTATAGTCATAACCTCTCTTATTCCAACATAAACAGTAAATTTTCCCGTTGAACCCTTTGGAATACTACCGGATATTCAATAAGCCTCAAACATAGGGTAAGATGCCGACGCCATGTCTCAGACATGGTCTTACACTGGCTCATACATCAAAGTTGATGCCATGTCCCAGACATGCCATACTCAAAAAAGAAAAACTAACTATACCAAGTGCTACAATTGATAGTGTGAACGATGCCTCCGACGTCCATTGATTCACGAGCTAATTAGGTGGCATTATAAGAAAATAGAAAGGAGAAAAAGAAAAAGTAAGCACAAAGCTTAGTAAGTTGCATGTAAATATATAACAACAATTTACCATGCATTAATATACTCATAACATATCATAATTTGCACAAAATATATAAATAGTCGCAAGCATAACTTATTTATTTTCATTTCTAGCTACTCTTACAATATAGATTGAGCTTGCATCTCATGAAATTCATTTGAATACCTATACCACTCATTGTATAGTAATAACCTCTCTTATTCCAAAATAAACAGTAAATTTTCCCGTTGAACCCTTTGGAATACTACCGAATATTCAATAAGCCTTAAACATAGGGTAAGATGCCGACGCCATGTCTTGGATATGGTTTTACACTGGCTCATACATAAAAGTCGATGCTATGTCCCAGACATGGTCTTACACTGACTCTCACGTATCGAGGCTGATGCCATGTCCCAAACATGATCTTACACTGGCCCTCACGTATCAAGGTCGATGTCATGTCCCAAATATGGTCTTACACTAGCTCTCACATATCGAGGCCGATGCCATGTCCCGGACATGGTCTTACACTGGCTCTCGCATATTGCAGCCGATGTCATGTCCCAAATATGGTCTTACAAGGCTCTCATTTACCGGTGCCGATGCCATGTCCTAGACATGGTCTTACACTAGCACTCATATAACCCTAGTACCATGGCATGAATATCCGACCTATTCCTACTGTTCAACCGGGGATTTCCCGTATCAATTTCATCATACATTGTTCATAGTCACATTCAAACATTTTATGCGATATCAATCATTCAATGCATGATAACAATAAAGTTGTAATATTTACGCACAACTTACCTCGGTGTACAATGTAACACCCCGAACCCGAGACCGTCACCGGAGTCGAACACGAGGTGTTAGCAGACTTTAACCACTTATAAAAAAAATTTCCCAGACACTGCCAATCTGCGTACTAGTCGCTTTAAAAATCATATCTTGAGTTTCACAACTTGAAAATCAGTTTAATAAATTTTCCCTGAAACTAGACTCATATGACCATCTACATATTTTTTTCTAGAATTTTTGGTCAGGCCAATTAGTACAGTTTATTAGTCAAAATCTCCCATGTTACAGGGATCGACTACACTGACCTTTGCGCATTACGACTTGGATATCTCCCTACACAGGGCTTCAATACTGATGCCGTTTGTTTCTATAGAAACTAGACTCATAGAGGAATCCATACATATATGGCATGACTCCTAATTATCTCTGGTTAATTTATAACGAATTTCCAAATTCGGAACAGGGAATCCAGAAACCGTTCTGGCCCTTTCTCACGAGAACCTGAATATCTCTTAACATACTGTCCATATGATCATTTCGTTACTTTCCTATGAAAATAGATTCATCAAGGTTCGTTTAAATAATTTATTCACTATTTAATTCCAATCCTACTATTTTTAGTGATTTTCCAAATCTACATCACTGCTGCTGCCAGCATCTGCCTTTAAGGTAGACTTTACCTATTTCATAGTTTCCATGATTCAACTAGCCCTTTTAGCATAAATAGCACAAATCATGATAGCGATTAACCATTCCATACCAAATTATTATAACATTATGCTCAAACATATATAAGCCATTTTCGCATGGCTATATACATTAACCAAAATATTCTTCCGCCACTAGTCTATTTTATACATGCCATAAGACAATCCGAAACATAGCAGTACCAAACAGTGGATAGTGATAGTGTGGCTAGTTGCTGACGATCCCCGAGCCTGTAGCTTCGCAATGAGATCTATAAAACAGAGGAAACAGAGTAAACGGAGTAAGCATTACAATGCTTAGTAAGTTTTAAGCAGTGTCAACAGATAACAATCAAATTATAACATAGTTGTTCGTATTTTTATTTCACTCTTCCTTCGGGCATACCATCCCTTTACCGAATCTGCACATCTCATCATATACAATAGGCAGATAAACTTTCACATAAAAGTGAGCTCATGTGACATAGATATATCGTATGATTTCACATCACCTCTCACACTGATCCGATGTCACATAATCATAAGAATAGTCTCATAGATTTCTTTCGTATGCATCACATAACTACCTTATGATTTAGTGCAAATCAAGCTCACATATAAACTTGAAGTACATACCTGTTTAACCTTTCGCATTGAATATATTTATAAGCAATTCTTATTACGAAGTCTTACCCGGACATAATCTCCACACGAAGTTATCGGGTCTTACCCGGACAAAATCCTCACACGTAGTCATCGGGTCTTTAGAGCTCGGATATAGTACAAGCACGAAGCTTAAGGACATTAATCAGTGATAATATTCTCGCATAAAGCCTGCGGGGTTTTAACCCGGATATAGTACTGACACAAATGCCTTTCGGGACTTATCACATTTATGCACTTTCACATCCATTACGTTGGCCACTCGGCCTTGTCACATATATACACTTTCACATTCATCACATCGGCTATTAGGCCTTATCACACATATACACTTTCACATTCATCACGTCGGCTATTAGGCCTTATCACACATATACACTTTCACATTCATCACGTCGGCTATTAGGCCTTATCACACATATACACTTTCACATTCATCACGTCGGCTATTAGGCCTTATCACACATATACACTTTCACATTCATCACGTCGGCTATTAGGCCTTATCACACATTACATACACTTTCACATTCATCACATCGGCTATTAGGCCTTATCACACATATACACTTTCACATTCATCACGTCGGCTATTAGGCCTTATCACACATATACACTTTCACATTCATCATATCGGCTATTAGGCCTTATCACACATATACACTTTCACATTCATCACGTCGGCTATTAGGCCTTATCACACATATACACTTTCACATTCATCACATCGGCTATTAGGCCTTATCACACATATACATACACTTTCACATTCATCACATCGGCCATTAGGCCTTATCACATATATACATACACTTTCACATTCATCACATCGGCCATTAGGCCTTATCACATATACATACACTTTCACATTCATCACATCGGCCATTAGGCCTTATTACATACATACACTTTCACATTCATCACATCGGCCATTAGGCCTTATCACATATATACACTCTCTTGGCTGAATCTACATCTATCATTTTCCAATATCACAATTTAGAATTCACGTATGGGTTTAATCGATAGCTCATGAGCAACTAGAACAAGTTTATCAAGGTTTACAACACAATCTAAAATTCAGCACAAGCTGTTTTTCCTGAGCAATAGTCACTAAATCATTTATAACTGGAGCTACAAAACTCCAAATCACTTTCCGTTAATTTTTCCTGAATATAGACTCGTATATCTTCCATCCATAAAATTTCCAGAATTTTAGGTTTGGCCAATCAATACCAGATTTTTCTTAAAGTTTCCCCTGTTCCACTGTTTGACTAATCTGACCACTCTTCACTACGAATCAAATTTCTCATTTTACAGAATTCAAAATGTGTTGTATTTGATTTTATTTGAAACTAGACTCATTAAGCTTTAATTTCATGTCTCATTCAGCCTCTAATTCAAGTCCATAAATTTATGGTGATTTTCTAAAGTCACGTTACTGCTGCTGTCCGAAGCAGACTATTTCAAATTACCTTTAAATTCCCAAGCTCAAACACTTAAGAACTTACCATTTGAGCTTAGAACATATCATGGCCACATCATATCTTATTAAATCAGCTCACCATGTCCTATTATAATTGAATTTACTCAACGTTTAAACACTTAAAACTTACCTCGGAAGTTTCCGAACGATTACGACGGCTCTTCGATCACTTTTTTCCTTTCCCTTATCCAACTTTGATCCTCTAGGCTCTTGAGCTAAATCAAACAAATTTACTTCTCAATCAAACACATATATATGGCAACCATATACATTTCAAAAACCAATTCGTTCGTATCATTTGTCCATATATTAGCTTTTAGCATATTTGGTCATTAGAGTGACCTATTTAACTTTCAAGCATTCATTTCTAATTTTAATTAAACAATGCCGAATGCCATTAGCTACTAATGCCACACACACACACATGTGCATAAAATTCACCCATACATAACCTCTAGCTCATTCGGTCATTCATCTCTCAAACCTATCAAAGTTTCATGTCAAACTTCCCTGGCCGAATACACATATAAGCACATAATGCACATTTAGAATTTTTTATTTACTTCATGATACATTCGGCCTTGGCAACAATTTCATTAGAAATCCTTATTAGCCACTTCATCAATCAATTATATCATCTACTTAATATTTCATAACTTATCATGCTAGCTGAATATTATTTATTCAAGTTCATCATCTTCATATTCGGCATTAGCATCAAATATAATAGCCCATTTCTTCCCACTTTGAATTTATGCATCCATTTAATCATAGTTTGTTTAAGCACTCATACAACAAGATTCATCCAATTTAACAAGAAACAAAAACTTTATTCCTCCATAGCTACAATGGCCGAAAGATCTAGACATCTCAATACCGAAATTTCTAACATGGGTTGCTTAAAGAATTTGGTAGGGAGTTCAAATTTATCTAGCATTTCAAGTAATTTAACACATCCATATAGCTAACATGCTAGTAGTATCAAGGCATCAACTAAAATTTTGAAGCCTCTTAGCCGAATCCTAACTCTCCAACAACTCTAATTTCGTCCATGAGATAAATAGAAGTAGGCTAACCCTCCAAAGGATGTGTAAACCTCCAAAAGCAACATTGAACATACCTTAATCTCAAGAACCACCTTGGCCGAACTTCTCCTCTTCTTCTTCCTTCCATTCGGCCATGTTGAACAACAAAGGAAGAATTTTGTTTTTCCTCCCCTTTCTCTAGTCACGGCAATGGGGAGTAAGGGGGAGACAACTTTGGTTTCTCCTCCCACTCCCCTCATATTTTATTATTCTTCCCACACATATTAGCATAAAATGTCTTTAATATGTTTTTTTTAATACTTATTTCCTATTATAAAACCATGTAGTCATTATAATATTAATACAAAATGCATATGCTTTGTATCCCATACCCTCATGGCCGGCCACTTCCTCTAAGGTGGGGAATTTGACATGCAAACCCATCATTTCACAACATGCATTATTAGGCCACTTTACATTTGCCTAGCACATTTCCAAATTTTCTCACATAAGTCCTATTTGATAAAATTCACTTACCATTAACAAAATTCAAACATGAAATTTTCACACATGCATATGTACATATAATGAGCATCAACTATGACGGTTAATTATCTTTATGACTCGGTTTAGTGGTCCCGAAACCACTTTCTGACTAGGGTCACTTTAGGGGTGTCACAACTCTCCCCCCTTAAGAAATTTTCGTCCCCGAAAATTTCTACCGATGCATAGTTTAGGATAACGTCCTCTTATTGAATTACATCCACAAAGACATTAGCTCATTGATAGCAATTGTAATTCATTATTGATTTCGCATCGGTCTATAAAATCATTTTCTTATCTTAAAACAAATACATAAACATTTCTACAAGTATGCACAAATATCTCATTTTCTTGATTTCATAAGCAATAATCACTTAACTTAATTCACAAATGCATTTCAAACACATATTAACATGTATAATTCACATCATCAACCCACATATTTGTAACCCACATTTTCATTCATGAATAAGCTGTAACCTAACCGAAAGTACACATATACTCAAACATCCCAATAATTATCCTTTATAACTTTATCACATCTCAATATTTAACTTAACTCATTTCCAAAAGAAAAGTCAACTTCCACGTACCTGAACATTTAGTTCATTTAGCACATTCAATCATAGTTAACGTTACCTGTATACAGTCGAATAGGCATAAAGCCTAATATAATACACTGGCATGAGATTTATTCTAGCACATAACTCGTATATCAAAAATTATCAACATTCATCAAAAATTCTTTCAAACTTTCGAATGTCGAAACTTAATCAAAATAATTTCTTAAACAAGATTAACAAAATAGTGTCCATTCAGCAATAGTACATATAGCTCTTACAATGCCATATCCAAGATATGGTCTTACATATTCTCACATATCGAGCCGATGCCATGTCCCAGACATGGTCTTACACACTATCTCAAATCAATGCCTTCGTCCCAAACGAGGTCTTACATGAATTCCACTTCACACACTTAGTGCCCACTGACCGATCTCGCACTCATAGTGCTCAGTTAAAGGAATTCGCACACACACAATGCCTCTAATCATTCACACACATAGTGCTCTTATTCATTCGTTATTACACATTGAAATGACTTAACCAAGTCTATAAACATCATGTATGAACACTTTTAAACATATCATCTCATTTAAATTTGAATTCGTATAGTAATGAATACTTAAACTTTGCTCAAATTACCGGCACGAAGCCTACTAGGCACAAAGGCCCGAATACACATCACCAGCATGATTGCTCTTCGGGACCTAGCCCGGACATAACACCAGCACGAATGCTCTTTGGGGTTTAGCACGGATATATCACTAGCACGAATGCTCTTCGGAACTTAGCCCGAATACATCACTAGCATGAATGCTCCTCGGGACTTAGCCCAGATACATCACTAGCATGAATGCTCTTCGGGACTTAGCCCGGATACATCACTAGCATGAATGCTCTTCGGGACTTAGCCCGGATTTAGTAACTCGCACCAATGCTTTCGGATCTTAGTCCGGATATGGTCACTTAGCACAAAGCCTTCGGGACTTAGCCCGGACATCATTCAAATAACCATGCACATTTAACAACAAATTATGGCACATTCGTATTTCATTTTCGTTAGCAAAACTCAAACACAAGACACTTATCATTCTTGCAATTTCGGCTCAATAGTCACACACAAAGAGCATGATTTTGATTTGCTTAAAACATGATCTAATCAAATCATAATTTAAGCTCTATTACTCAAGAACTTACCCCTTTCCGCTGTCCGAAATCGACTCGGTAAGGTCGCACCCTTAATATAAATAATTGATAGAAAATATATATATATAGTGGGTTCGCACACATAGTGCTTAATAATCAACCATGCACACTTAGTGCCATGTACTTTAAACTCCACACTTAGTGCCATGCATTTCAAGCCCGCACACTTAGTGCCAATCTCACAACCGTGAACACTTATTGCCCGCACACTTAGTGCCAATCTCACAACCGCGAACACTTATTGCCCGCACACTTAGTGCCAATCTCACAACCGTGAACACTTATTGCCCGCACACTTAGTGCCAATCTCACAACCGTGAACACTTATTGCCCGCACACTTAGTGCTGAAAACCAACCACTCTATACGCTTCACTGCCCTTTTACATTCGACAATTTCGTCTCTACAAACATATACACATATAGCAATACACATTAGTATATCATTTACATTACTTGAATACAAACACAACATGCTTATTGACCATTCAACTTCCAGTTCCATAGCCACATACAAAAATCACATTTATAGTCATAACACTCCTTCAAAATTGCATCACTTATACCCTTATAATTCAATCCAAATCGAAATTCAAATACGAGTACATGATACGTACCTGATCAACTTAATAATTTAGGCATATCTAAATGAAGTTATATCGCAAATTCTCATAGTCAGAAGCTTGCTACAGCTCGATCGGGATCAAGATTCATTACAATACAGCAAACACATTTTAATAGCCAAAAAATCATCACACTATCATTTTATCACTTTATGGCATGTATAAATAGACTCACGCGTGCTACGTTAGTCCTAGAATCGACTAAACCGTAGCTCTGATACCAATCAAATGTAACACCCTGAACCCGAGACCGTCACCGGAGTCGAACACGAGGTGTTAGCAGACTTTAACCACTTATAAAAAAAATTTCCCAGACACTGCCAATCTGCGTACTAGTCGCTTTAAAAATCATATCTTGAGTTTCACAACTTGAAAATCAGTTTCGTAATTTTTCCATGAAACTAGACTCATATGCCCATCTACATATTTTTTTCTAGAATTTTTGGTCAGGCCAATTACAGTTTATTAGTCAAAGTCTCCCATGTTACAGGGATCGACTACACTGACCTTTGCGCATTACGACTTGGATATCTCCCTACACAGGGCTTCAATACTGATGCCGTTTGTTTCTATAGAAACTAGACTCATAGAGGAATCCATAAATATATGGAATGGCTCCTAATTATCTCTGGTTAATTTATAATGAATTTCCATAGTCGGAACAGGGAATCCAGAAACCGTTCTGGCCCTTTCTCACGAGAACCTGAATATCTCTTAACATACTGTCCATATGATCATTTCGTTACTTTCCTATGAAAATAGATTCATCAAGGTTCGTTTACATAATTTATTCACTATTTAATTCCAATCCTACTATTTTTAGTGATTTTCCAAATCTACATCACTACTGCTGCCAGCATCTGCCTTTAAGGTAGACTTTACCTATTTCATAGTTTCCATGATTCAACTAGCCCTTTTAGCATAAATAGCACAAATCATGATAGCGATTAACCATTCCATACCAAATGATTATAACATTATGCTCAAACATATATAAGCCATTTTCGCATGGCTATATACATTAACCAAAATATTCTTCCGCCACTAGTCTATTTTATACATGCCATAAGACAATCCGAAACATAGCAGTACCAAACAGTGGATAGTGATAGTGTGACTAGTTGCTGACGATCCCCGAGCCTGTAGCTTCGCAATGAGATCTATAAAACAGAGGAAACAGAGTAAACGGAGTAAGCATTACAATGCTTAGTAAGTTTTAAGCAGTGTCAACAGATAACAATCAAATTATAACATAGTTGTTCGTATTTTTATTTCACTCTTCCTTCGGGCATACCATCCCTTTACCGAATCTGCGCATCTCATCATATACAATAGGCAGATAAACTTTCACATAAAAGTGAGCTCATGTGACATAGATATATCGTATGATTTCACATCACCTCTCACACTGATCCGATGTCACATAATCATAGGAATAGTCTCATAGATTGCTTTCGTATGCATCACATAACTACCTTATGATTTAGTGCAAATCAAGCTCACATATAAACTTGAAGTACATACCTGTTTAACCTTTCGCATTGAATATATTTATAAGCAATTCTTATTACAAAGTCTTACCCGGACATAATCTCCACACGAAGTTATCGGGTCTTACCCGGACAAAATCCCCACACGTAGTCATCGGGTCTTTAGAGCTCGGATATAGTACAAGCACGAAGCTTAAGGACATTAATCAGTGATAATATTCTCGCATAAAGCCTGCGGGGTTTTAACCCGGATATAGTACTGACACAAATGCCTTTCGGGACTTATCACATTTATGCACTTTCACATCCATTACGTTGGCCACTCGGCCTTGTCACATATATACACTTTCACATTCATCACATCGGCTATTAGGCCTTATCACACATATACACTTTCACATTCATCACGTCGGCTATTAGGCCTTATCACACATATACACTTTCACATTCATCGCGTCGGCTATTAGGCCTTATCACACATATACACTTTCACATTCATCACATCGGCTATTAGGCCTTATCACACATATACATACACTTTCACATTCATCACATCGGCCATTAGGCCTTATCACATATATACATACACTTTCACATTCATCACATCGGCCATTAGGCCTTATCACATATACATACACTTTCACATTCATCACATCGGCCATTAGGCCTTATTACATACATACACTTCCACATTCATCACATCGGTCATTAGGCCTTATCACATATATACACTCTCTTGGCTGAATCTACATCTATCATTTTCCAATATCACAATTTAGAATTCACGTATGGGTTTAATCGATAGCTCATGAGCAACTAGAACAAGTTTATCAAGGTTTACAACACAATCTCAAATTCAGCACAAGCTGTTTTTCCTGAGCAATAGTCACTAAATCATTTATAACTGGAGCTCCAAAACTCCAAATTACTTTCCGTTAATTTTTCCTGAATATAGACTCGTATATCTTCCATCCATAAAATTTCTAGAATTTTAGGTTTGGCCAATCAATACCAGATTTTTCTTAAAGTTTCCCCTGTTCCACTGTTTGACTAATCTGACCACTCTTCACTACGAATCAAATTTCTCATTTTACAGAATTCAAAATGTGTTGTATTTGATTTTATTTGAAACTAGACTCATTAAGCTTTAATTTCATGTCTCATTCAGCCTCTAATTCAAGTCCATAAATTTATGGTGATTTTCTAAAGTCACGTTACTGCTGCTGTCCGAAGCAGACTATTTCAAATTACCTTTAAATTCCCAAGCTCAAACACTTAAGAACTTACCATTTGAGCTTAGAACATATCATGGCCACATCATATCTTATTAAATCAGCTCACCATGTCCTATTATAATTGAATTTACTCAACGTTTAAACACTTAAAACTTACCTCGGAAGTTGCCGAACGATTACGACGGCTCTTCGATCACTTTTTTCCTTTCCCTTATCCAACTTTGATCCTCTAGGCTCTTGAGCTAAATCAAACAAATTTACTTCTCAATCAAACACATATATATGGCAACCATATACATTTCAAAAACCAATTCGTTCGTATCATTTGTCCATATATTAGCTTTTAGCATATTTGGTCATTAGAGTGACCTATTTAACTTTCAAGCATTCATTTCTAATTTTAATTAAACAATGCCGAATGCCATTAGCTACTAATGCCACACACACACATGTGCATAAAATTCACCCATACATAACCTCTAGCTCATTCGGTCATTCATCTCTCAAACCTATCAAAGTTTCATGTCAAACTTCCCTGGCCGAATACACATATAAGCACATAATGCACATTTAGAATTTTTTTATTTACTTCATGATACATTCGGCCTTGGCAACAATTTCATTAGAAATCCTTATTAGCCACTTCATCAATCAATTATATCATCTACTTAATATTTCATATCTTATCATGCTAGCTGAATATTATTTATTCAAGTTCATCATCTTCATATTCGGCATTAGCATCAAATATAATAGCCCATTTCTTCCCACTTTAAATTTATGCATCCATTTAATCATAGTTTGTTTAAGCACTCATACAACAAGATTCATCCAATTTAACAAGAAACAAAAACTTTATTCCTCTATAGCTACAATGGCCGAAAGATCTAGACATCTCAATACCGAAATTTCTAACATGGGTTGCCTAAAGAATTTGGTAGGGAGTTCAAATTTATCTAGCATTTCAAGTAATTTAACACATCCATATAGCTAACATGCTAGTAGTATCAAGGCATCAACTAAAATTTTGAAGCCTCTTAGCCGAATCCTAACTCTCCAACAACTCTAATTTCGTCCATGAGATAAATAGAAGTAGGCTAACCCTCCAAAGGATGTGTAAACCTCCGAAAGCAACATTGAACATACCTTAATCTCAAGAACCACCTTGGCCGAACTTCTCCTCTTCTTCTTCCTTCCATTCGGCCATGTTGAACAACAAAGGAAGAATTTTGTTTTTCCTCCCCTTTCTCTAGTCACGGCAATGGGGAGTAAGGGGGAGACAACTTTGGTTTCTCCTCCCACTCCCCTCATATTTTATTATTCTTCCCACACATATTAGCATAAAATGTCTTTAATATGTTTTTTTTAATACTTATTTCCTATTACAAAACCATGTAGTCATTATAATATTAATACAAAATGCATATGCTTTGTATCCCATACCCTCATGGCCGGCCACTTCCTCTAAGGTGGGGAATTTGACATGCAAACCCATCATTTCACAACATGCATTATTAGGCCACTTTACATTTGCCTAGCACATTTCCAAATTTTCTCACATAAGTCCTATTTGATAAAATTCACTTACCATTAACAAAATTCAAACATGAAATTTTCACACATGCATATGTACATATAATGAGCATCAACTATGACGGTTAATTATCTTTATGACTCGGTTTAGTGGTCCCGAAACCACTTTCTGACTAGAGTCACTTTAGGGGTGTCACAACTCTCCCCCCTTAAGAAATTTTCGTCCCCGAAAATTTCTACCGATGCATAGTTTAGGATAACGTCCTCTTATTGAATTACATCCACAAAGACATTAGCTCATTGATAGCAATTGTAATTCATTATTGATTTCGCATCGGTCTATAAAATCATTTTCTTATCTTAAAACAAATACATAAACATTTCTACAAGTATGCACAAATATCTCATTTTCTTGATTTCATAAGCAATAATCACTTAACTTAATTCACAAATGCATTTCAAACACATATTAACATGTATAATTCACATCATCAACCCACATATTTGTAACCCACATTTTCATTCATGAATAAGCTGTAACCTAACCGAAATTACACATATACTCAAACATCCCAATAATTATCCTTTATAACTTTATCACATCTCAATATTTAACTTAACTCATTTCCAAAAGAAAAGTCAACTTCCACGTACCTGAACATTTAGTTCATTTAGCACATTCAATCATAGTTAACGTTACCTGTATACAGTCGAATAGGCATAAAGCCTAATATAATACACTGGCATGAGATTTATTCTAGCACATAACTCGTATATCAAAAATTATCAACATTCATCAAAAATTCTTTCAAACTTTCGAATGTCGAAACTTAATCAAAATAATTTCTTAAACAAGATTAACAAAATAGTGTCCATTCAGCAATAGTACATATAGCTCTTACAATGCCATATCCAAGATATGGTCTTACATATTCTCACATATCGAGCCGATGCCATGTCCCAGACATGGTCTTACACACTATCTCAAATCAATGCCTTCGTCCCAAACGAGGTCTTACATGAATTCCACTTCACACACTTAGTGCCCACTGACCGATCTCGCACTCATAGTGCTCAGTTAAAGGAATTCGCACACACACAATGCCTCTAATCATTCACACACATAGTGCTCTTATTCATTCGTTATTACACATTGAAATGACTTAACCAAGTCTATAAACATCATGTATGAACACTTTTAAACATATCATCTCATTTAAATTTGAATTCGTATAGTAATGAATACTTAAACTTTGCTCAAATTACCGGCACGAAGCCTACTAGGCACAAAGGCCCGAATACACATCACCAGCATGATTGCTCTTCGGGACCTAGCCCGGACATAACACCAGCACGAATGCTCTTTGGGGTTTAGCACGGATATATCACTAGCACGAATGCTCTTCGGAACTTAGCCCGAATACATCACTAGCATGAATGCTCCTCGGGACTTAGCCCAGATACATCACTAGCATGAATGCTCTTCGGGACTTAGCCCGGATACATCACTAGCATGAATGCTCTTCGGGACTTAGCCCGGATTTAGTAACTCGCACCAATGCTTTCGGATCTTAGTCCGGATATGGTCACTTAGCACAAAGCCTTCGGGACTTAGCCCGGACATCATTCAAATAACCATGCACATTTAACAACAAATTATGGCACATTCGTATTTCATTTTCGTTAGCAAAACTCAAACACAAGACACTTATCATTCTTGCAATTTCGGCTCAATAGTCACACACAAAGAGCATGATTTTGATTTGCTTAAAACATGATCTAATCAAATCATAATTTAAGCTCTATTACTCAAGAACTTACCCCTTTCCGCTGTCCGAAATCGACTCGGTAAGGTCGCACCCTTAATATAAATAATTGATAGAAAATATATATATATAGTGGGTTCGCACACATAGTGCTTAATAATCAACCATGCACACTTAGTGCCATGTACTTTAAACTCCACACTTAGTGCCATGCATTTCAAGCCCGCACACTTAGTGCCAATCTCACAACCGTGAACACTTATTGCCCGCACACTTAGTGCCAATCTCACAACCGCGAACACTTATTGCCCGCACACTTAGTGCCAATCTCACAACCGTGAACACTTATTGCCCGCACACTTAGTGCCAATCTCACAACCGTGAACACTTATTGCCCGCACACTTAGTGCTGAAAACCAACCACTCTATACGCTTCACTGCCCTTTTACATTCGACAATTTCGTCTCTACAAACATATACACATATAGCAATACACATTAGTATATCATTTACATTACTTGAATACAAACACAACATGCTTATTGACCATTCAACTTCCAGTTCCATAGCCACATACAAAAATCACATTTATAGTCATAACACTCCTTCAAAATTGCATCACTTATACCCTTATAATTCAATCCAAATCGAAATTCAAATACGAGTACATGATACGTACCTGATCAACTTAATAATTTAGGCATATCTAAATGAAGTTATATCGCAAATTCTCATAGTCAGAAGCTTGCTACAGCTCGATCGGGATCAAGATTCATTACAATACAGCAAACACATTTTAATAGCCAAAAAATCATCACACTATCATTTTATCACTTTATGGCATGTATAAATAGACTCACGCGTGCTACGTTAGTCCTAGAATCGACTAAACCGTAGCTCTGATACCAATCAAATGTAACACCCTGAACCCGAGACCGTCACCGGAGTCGAACACGAGGTGTTAGCAGACTTTAACCACTTATAAAAAAAATTTCCCAGACACTGCCAATCTGCGTACTAGTCGCTTTAAAAATCATATCTTGAGTTTCACAACTTGAAAATCAGTTTCGTAATTTTTCCATGAAACTAGACTCATATGCCCATCTACATATTTTTTTCTAGAATTTTTGGTCAGGCCAATTACAGTTTATTAGTCAAAGTCTCCCATGTTACAGGGATCGACTACACTGACCTTTGCGCATTACGACTTGGATATCTCCCTACACAGGGCTTCAATACTGATGCCGTTTGTTTCTATAGAAACTAGACTCATAGAGGAATCCATAAATATATGGAATGGCTCCTAATTATCTCTGGTTAATTTATAATGAATTTCCATAGTCGGAACAGGGAATCCAGAAACCGTTCTGGCCCTTTCTCACGAGAACCTGAATATCTCTTAACATACTGTCCATATGATCATTTCGTTACTTTCCTATGAAAATAGATTCATCAAGGTTCGTTTACATAATTTATTCACTATTTAATTCCAATCCTACTATTTTTAGTGATTTTCCAAATCTACATCACTACTGCTGCCAGCATCTGCCTTTAAGGTAGACTTTACCTATTTCATAGTTTCCATGATTCAACTAGCCCTTTTAGCATAAATAGCACAAATCATGATAGCGATTAACCATTCCATACCAAATGATTATAACATTATGCTCAAACATATATAAGCCATTTTCGCATGGCTATATACATTAACCAAAATATTCTTCCGCCACTAGTCTATTTTATACATGCCATAAGACAATCCGAAACATAGCAGTACCAAACAGTGGATAGTGATAGTGTGACTAGTTGCTGACGATCCCCGAGCCTGTAGCTTCGCAATGAGATCTATAAAACAGAGGAAACAGAGTAAACGGAGTAAGCATTACAATGCTTAGTAAGTTTTAAGCAGTGTCAACAGATAACAATCAAATTATAACATAGTTGTTCGTATTTTTATTTCACTCTTCCTTCGGGCATACCATCCCTTTACCGAATCTGCGCATCTCATCATATACAATAGGCAGATAAACTTTCACATAAAAGTGAGCTCATGTGACATAGATATATCGTATGATTTCACATCACCTCTCACACTGATCCGATGTCACATAATCATAGGAATAGTCTCATAGATTGCTTTCGTATGCATCACATAACTACCTTATGATTTAGTGCAAATCAAGCTCACATATAAACTTGAAGTACATACCTGTTTAACCTTTCGCATTGAATATATTTATAAGCAATTCTTATTACAAAGTCTTACCCGGACATAATCTCCACACGAAGTTATCGGGTCTTACCCGGACAAAATCCCCACACGTAGTCATCGGGTCTTTAGAGCTCGGATATAGTACAAGCACGAAGCTTAAGGACATTAATCAGTGATAATATTCTCGCATAAAGCCTGCGGGGTTTTAACCCGGATATAGTACTGACACAAATGCCTTTCGGGACTTATCACATTTATGCACTTTCACATCCATTACGTTGGCCACTCGGCCTTGTCACATATATACACTTTCACATTCATCACATCGGCTATTAGGCCTTATCACACATATACACTTTCACATTCATCACGTCGGCTATTAGGCCTTATCACACATATACACTTTCACATTCATCGCGTCGGCTATTAGGCCTTATCACACATATACACTTTCACATTCATCACATCGGCTATTAGGCCTTATCACACATATACATACACTTTCACATTCATCACATCGGCCATTAGGCCTTATCACATATATACATACACTTTCACATTCATCACATCGGCCATTAGGCCTTATCACATATACATACACTTTCACATTCATCACATCGGCCATTAGGCCTTATTACATACATACACTTCCACATTCATCACATCGGTCATTAGGCCTTATCACATATATACACTCTCTTGGCTGAATCTACATCTATCATTTTCCAATATCACAATTTAGAATTCACGTATGGGTTTAATCGATAGCTCATGAGCAACTAGAACAAGTTTATCAAGGTTTACAACACAATCTCAAATTCAGCACAAGCTGTTTTTCCTGAGCAATAGTCACTAAATCATTTATAACTGGAGCTCCAAAACTCCAAATTACTTTCCGTTAATTTTTCCTGAATATAGACTCGTATATCTTCCATCCATAAAATTTCTAGAATTTTAGGTTTGGCCAATCAATACCAGATTTTTCTTAAAGTTTCCCCTGTTCCACTGTTTGACTAATCTGACCACTCTTCACTACGAATCAAATTTCTCATTTTACAGAATTCAAAATGTGTTGTATTTGATTTTATTTGAAACTAGACTCATTAAGCTTTAATTTCATGTCTCATTCAGCCTCTAATTCAAGTCCATAAATTTATGGTGATTTTCTAAAGTCACGTTACTGCTGCTGTCCGAAGCAGACTATTTCAAATTACCTTTAAATTCCCAAGCTCAAACACTTAAGAACTTACCATTTGAGCTTAGAACATATCATGGCCACATCATATCTTATTAAATCAGCTCACCATGTCCTATTATAATTGAATTTACTCAACGTTTAAACACTTAAAACTTACCTCGGAAGTTGCCGAACGATTACGACGGCTCTTCGATCACTTTTTTCCTTTCCCTTATCCAACTTTGATCCTCTAGGCTCTTGAGCTAAATCAAACAAATTTACTTCTCAATCAAACACATATATATGGCAACCATATACATTTCAAAAACCAATTCGTTCGTATCATTTGTCCATATATTAGCTTTTAGCATATTTGGTCATTAGAGTGACCTATTTAACTTTCAAGCATTCATTTCTAATTTTAATTAAACAATGCCGAATGCCATTAGCTACTAATGCCACACACACACATGTGCATAAAATTCACCCATACATAACCTCTAGCTCATTCGGTCATTCATCTCTCAAACCTATCAAAGTTTCATGTCAAACTTCCCTGGCCGAATACACATATAAGCACATAATGCACATTTAGAATTTTTTTATTTACTTCATGATACATTCGGCCTTGGCAACAATTTCATTAGAAATCCTTATTAGCCACTTCATCAATCAATTATATCATCTACTTAATATTTCATATCTTATCATGCTAGCTGAATATTATTTATTCAAGTTCATCATCTTCATATTCGGCATTAGCATCAAATATAATAGCCCATTTCTTCCCACTTTAAATTTATGCATCCATTTAATCATAGTTTGTTTAAGCACTCATACAACAAGATTCATCCAATTTAACAAGAAACAAAAACTTTATTCCTCTATAGCTACAATGGCCGAAAGATCTAGACATCTCAATACCGAAATTTCTAACATGGGTTGCCTAAAGAATTTGGTAGGGAGTTCAAATTTATCTAGCATTTCAAGTAATTTAACACATCCATATAGCTAACATGCTAGTAGTATCAAGGCATCAACTAAAATTTTGAAGCCTCTTAGCCGAATCCTAACTCTCCAACAACTCTAATTTCGTCCATGAGATAAATAGAAGTAGGCTAACCCTCCAAAGGATGTGTAAACCTCCGAAAGCAACATTGAACATACCTTAATCTCAAGAACCACCTTGGCCGAACTTCTCCTCTTCTTCTTCCTTCCATTCGGCCATGTTGAACAACAAAGGAAGAATTTTGTTTTTCCTCCCCTTTCTCTAGTCACGGCAATGGGGAGTAAGGGGGAGACAACTTTGGTTTCTCCTCCCACTCCCCTCATATTTTATTATTCTTCCCACACATATTAGCATAAAATGTCTTTAATATGTTTTTTTTAATACTTATTTCCTATTACAAAACCATGTAGTCATTATAATATTAATACAAAATGCATATGCTTTGTATCCCATACCCTCATGGCCGGCCACTTCCTCTAAGGTGGGGAATTTGACATGCAAACCCATCATTTCACAACATGCATTATTAGGCCACTTTACATTTGCCTAGCACATTTCCAAATTTTCTCACATAAGTCCTATTTGATAAAATTCACTTACCATTAACAAAATTCAAACATGAAATTTTCACACATGCATATGTACATATAATGAGCATCAACTATGACGGTTAATTATCTTTATGACTCGGTTTAGTGGTCCCGAAACCACTTTCCGACTAGGGTCGCTTTAGGGGTGTCACATACATAATGTGGACGACTAATTGGATTTATTCCACTAGCTTAGCTTTCCCTTAGTCTAGGTCCGGATTACGTAATTCTTGATCTAAAATGATAAAAATTCTTTCGTTTAATCATCATATTAATAAAAACATTCTACAATTCATACTTTGGTAAAATGACCATTTTGACCTTAGACTTTCACAAAAATTACGATTTTACCCCTAGGCTCGAAAATTAATTTTTATCAAATTTCCTCATTAATCAAGCCTAGTCAAATAATTTTTACACTTATAGAAACTCACCATTTCAATTATTCCACCCATTTACAACCTATTTTATCAACTTCACAAAATGGTTCATTTAGGTATTTCTCATGAACACCACTTCACAAAAGTCGTTTATTTAACCACCCTAACTCATTTTATTCTATAAATTTTCAAATAAAAACATAAATTATCTCATGGAAAAACCCTAGACTCTCACCATTTTGCAAAATAGTCCCCTCATTAGCTAAATTAAGCTATAAGGGTCCCAAAAGTACAAAAACCATAAAAAATAATTATCTAAATCACTTACTTGCAAGGGTGAAGAGTGGCTGAAAATTTCAAGCTTTCAAAACCCCTATTTTGATGGCATTTTTGGTGGAGAGGAGGAAGATAAAAAGATGATATCACTTTCTCTTTATTTTGTTTTATTTTTAGTCAAAACAAGTCACCAAATTCACCTAACCTTTGAAAGTTTTTCATCTCTTTGTCTCTATGGCCGGCCAAGCCTTTCCTAAAGGTTTATTTGCTCTTTAAAGGCCCCTAATTATGGTTCTCTAGCTATTTAACACCTTCAGCTAGCAAAACAAAACTTTCGCACTTTATGCGATTTAATCATTTTTCGCAATTAAGCATGCAATCGCTAAAATTATTTCACCAAAATTCTCGAGCACTCATATAATCATGCTATAACACATAAAATAATATAAAAATAATAATTTCTTTGACCTCGGTTTAGTGGTTCTGAAACCACTGTTCTGACTAGGCAAAAAATCGGGCTATTACATTGGATGTTCCGCGTATGCTCATGTTGATATTGGAAAATTGGAACCGAGATCCATTAAATGTATTTTTCTTGGTTATAAAGCTGGTGTAAAAAGGTATAAGTTATAGTGTCCTGAAAATAGAAAAGTTGTAATTAACAGAGATGTTGTTTTTGATGAAACTACTATGCTAACTAACTTATCTCTTAAATACTCTTCCAATAAAGAAAATCAAAAGCAGGTGGAGCATCAAATTAATCCAGAATCTACAATAGAGTTGATTCCTGAAGCCAGTACAAAAATTCAGAATAGAGTTGCTTCTTCACCACAATACTCTATTGCCAAAAACAGAACTAGAAGAGAAATTAAACCTCTAAAGAAGTATGCCGAGGTTGATCTAGTTAGTTATGCTTTAAATGTGGCTGAAGATATAGATGCAAACCAATAGCCATCTAATTATTTTAAGGCAGTTAACTGTGAAGACTCAGAAAAATGGATGTTTGGTACGTAAGAGGAGATGTAATCACCCCACAAAAATAGAACATGGGATCTTGTGAAACTTCCTAAAGGTAAAAATATTGTTCGTTGTAAATGAGTGTTTAAAAAGAAAGAAGCGATTTCAGGAGTTGAAGAACGCAGATATAAAGCAAGACTTGTTGCAAAGGGTTACAGTCAAATTCCAAAAATGAACTTCACAGATGTGTTCTCCCTAGTTGTGAAACATAGTTCGATTCGAGCTTTGCTAGGTATTGTGGTCATGCATGATTTAGAGCATAAGTAGTTAGATGTAAAAAATACATTTTGGCATGGAGAACTTGTGACACCCCTCACCCGTATTCAACGTCGGAATAGGGCTACAGAGTATTACCAGACTTAAAATACAATTAAGCATTCATTTAGCATACATTTTCTAAATTTAACCATTCATCTTTTAAAACTCAATTAATTTGTCCCTAATACGAGCTTACAAAGACCTAAACATACATTGGGAGAGGTTCGGGACTAAACCAATGACTTATGAAACTTTTACAAAACTTAGAAAATTTTACTCAAAATAGGGGACACATGCTCATGTGGCTGGGCCGTGTGTCTCATACGGCCACCAGACACACCCGTATCATAGGCCGTGTGGACATTTGAAATGGGAGCACATGAGTTGAAGAACGCAGATATAAAGCAAGACTTGTTGCAAAGGGTTACAATCAAATTCCAAAAGTGGACTTCACAGATGTGTTCTCCCCAATTGTGAAGCATAGTTCGATTTGAGTTTTGTTTGGTATTGTGGCCATGCATAATTTGGAGCTTGAGCAGTTAGATGTAAAATTTTTTGCATGGAGAACTTGAAGAGGATATTTATATGCAATAACTAGAGGGTTTTATAGTTTCAGAAAAAGAAGACTATGTTTACTTGTTGAAAAAGTCCCTTTATGGTTTGAAACAGTCACCAAGACAGTGGTACAAGAGGTTTGATTTCTTTATGACTTCTCATGATTTCAAAAGAAGTAGCTTTGATGTTGTGTTTACTTTAAGAAAAAAATGATGGTTCTTTTGTGTATCTACTCCTTATGTTGATGACATGTTGATAGCAGCGAAAGATAAATGAAAGATAAAAAAAGGCCAAAACCTAACTAAGTGAAGAATTTGATATGAAAGATTTAGGACCAGCAAAGAAGATACTTGGTATGGAGATTCTTAGAGATAGAAAAGAAAGTAAATTGTACCTAAGTCAGAAGGGGTACATTGAGAAAGTTCTTTGCAGGTTCAATATGCAGAGTGCTAAGTCTGTTAGTACTCCTTTAACAGCCCATTTCAGACTTTCATCGGCTTTGTTTCCACAATTAGATGATGAGATTGAGTACATGTCCAATGTTCCATACTCTAGTGAAGTGGGATCTCTCATGTATGCTATGATTTGTTTATGTCCAGCTTTATCATATGCAGTCAATACAGTTAGCAGATACATGGCGAATCCTGGTAAAGAACATTGGAAAGCAGTTCAATGGATTTTAAGATACTTACGAGGTACCAATGATGTTTGCTTACAGTTTCGAAGAACTAGAGATTGAGTCATTGGGTATGTTGGTGCTGATTATGCTGGAGACCTTGATAGAAGAAAATCTCTCACAGGTTATGTCTTTACAATCAGAGGTTGTGCAATCAGTTGGAATGTCCCTTTGCAAACTACAGTCACTTTGTCTACCATTGAAGCTGAGTACATGGCGATTACTGAGGCTTGTAAAGAAGCTATTTGGTTTAAGGGACTTTTTGGTGAACTCAATGAAGACCTTCAAATTAGTATAGTATTTTGTGACAGTCAGAGTGCCATCTTCCTTGCAAAAGATCAAATGTTTCATGAGAGAATAAAACTCATTGATGTTCGGTATCATTTTGTTCGTGATATTATTGCTCGTGGTGATATTGTTGTGAGAAAAATTAGTACTCATGAAAATCTTGCAGATATAATGACTAAGTCACTTCCTATAACCAAGTTTGAGCATTGCTTATACTTGGTGTTCATTGTTGAAGTTAAACCTTTAAGAAGTTCTATGGAAGAGGTGGAGAACTTGTTCGTTGAGAGTTTGCGATGAAGAACTTGTTCATTGAGAATTCGTGTCAAGGTGGAGATTGTTAGAATTAAGTGTCCCAAATCCTTATTTAAATAAAATACAGTGGTAAAGTAAATAAAAGTAAAATCTATATAAAACTACACTTTTTTTATTTTATTTTAGAATAAGGTTTTTTAAACCTTATTAAACTCTATCTATTTGATATTGATTAGAATAAGGTGTTTCAATCTTACTACACTCCTATTAGAATATGGTTTTACAAGCTTATAAATAGACATAGTTTACTCCTCTTGTAATCATTCGAGACATAGTGAATTTTCTCTCCTTTGCCCGTGGTTTTTTCCCGAAAGGGTTTCCACGTAAAAATTTGTGTTATTTATTTTTATTTCTCTTTTCTTTACGATATATTGTCATTACCGACATTCTATTTTTACAAATCATTTATGGCAAACACAAAATTCTTAATTTTGAAATTAAAAAAATAATAAAAAGATTGAAAGCATGAGGAAAGCAATCCCTATTTTTTATACGATTTAATTATGATTTATAACTATTTTTTCTTGTTTTGTTTGGGCGATGAGTTACGCTTCAATTAAATTTTATGGTCTCGAAAATGCATTGGTCACCATTAGATCAAGGGTGGATTAAACTTAACACGAATGGAGTAGTATTGTCCATTAGTAACAATGTTTCGATTGGAGGGATATTTAGAGATGCCAATGTGAAATGATTGTATAGATTTTCAATGATGGTGGGCAAGGAAACAAATTTTGAATTGAAGCAAGAACCATGCTTGAAGGTTTGCGCATAGCACGGGAAAAATATTACAGGCAGCTAGAATTAGAATGCAGAGGCAGATTTAGGGGGGCTAGTAAGGGCCTCGGCCCTGACCCTCCTAAAAATGGAAAATTTACCATTTTGGCCCTTTAAGTTTTTTAAAATTTTAAATTAGTAAAGATAAAATTTTAAAATTGCATGACCCCTAAAAATGATAAAATTTTGATTTAATCCTTTAAAATTGATAAAGATATAGACAACTTAATTTCAGCCCCTCTAAAATTTTTTCCTGGCTTCGCCCTTGCTAGATTGTGATAATGCGCTTCTAGTGGAGTCTCTACTAGAGGGTGGAAGATTGGAAGATTAGAATTCATCATATACCGAGAGCTCAGAATGCAGTTGTTGATCGAATGGCCAAGTGCATGAATAGAGGTCCCTCGATTTTAATGTTGTTTGAGGAACCCCCGACTCTAGTACAAAGGGTTTTACTTTTTGATAGTGATACCTTTACACATGTTTGATTAAGTTTTGATGTAATCGCTTGCTTTTTTTTTTTACAAAAATAAAAATGACTAAAAAATCTTAAAGAAGATATAAAATGACCATTTAACTGGTTTCACACACGCTTTGTATTAGTTGATTATTATTTAATTAATTTATAGAGTAAAAAATTAAAAGTTGCAACAGGCTTAGAGTAATATTTGTAATCTAATCTTTAAGAATTTAATTCTTTTAATTTTTGAATTTGTTAACATCTTTAAAATTCCTATGTTAAATTTATTAGTATGATATTTTGAAATTAAGAAGAAGAAGAAGAAGAAGAAGAAATACTCACCCATGTAACAAAACGACATTCAATGGACCTAAATTTAATGAAAAATTTTAACAGTGTTAATAATTCTTAAAAAATTACGTAAGTACTTTAATTAGATTAAAGTATAATATTATAAAAATTGAGATACCAAATTATATCAAAATATTAAATGTTGAAATATAAGGATGAAGTGTAAATGATTGCTGTGTAAAAGGATTAGAGCCAGAAAAACGAACAACTGGACCTTAGGACCTTCCGTAGTATGGATACCATCCAAAAAAATTGTATAAATAAAGGACTCAGCCAGAGCTTTGACAGCGGTCCAGTCGGGGTCTCATTTGGACAGGCCCATCCTTATATTTAAGCTCAAAATGGGTGAACCCAAATAAACTCTCAGTCTCACAGTCCAGTCCAATAAGCAAACCAGAATTCTTCTTCGTCTTCAGGCTCTCATTTTAGCTTCGTCTCAGAAACCCTAAATCCCTTAATTTCATTCCGGAAAAAGGCGGCTCAAGAATTCATCTTTATAACTTCTAGAGAAAGGTAACTTATTCGCATTTTCTATTGCACTTTTTGGTTACTACTAAATAGCTGAAACTGAGATTAAAAAAAGAAAAACTGGGAAATTTTTGCCATTTTTTTTCCAAAATTGATTTCTTAGAAACCCAAAAGAAAATTCTTCTTCTTATTCCAAACCTAATTCTTTTCTTTTACTGGGATTGAGTTGATATTCTGTTGAATAGATGCTTGGTCGATTTAGTTCTGTAAAGTTTTAGCGTTTATTTAATTTGATAGTTGCGAATTGTTTTAAGAAGCTTAAATCTTGTTTCCATGGTATTCAAAGTTTGGACTTGAATGATGATTTGATACATGAGCAATGCTGGTCCTATTAGAATTTGTAAGTTAGAAGCATTTTCCATCAGTATGAATTTTCTGGTGTGGACTTTTTGAGTCCACTTGCATTCTTTCTCCTTGATATTTGCTCATCGCTTCAAGTTAAGATTTTGGATGAAGATATGATACTTCTTCAATATTGAAGTTATTGTTTACCTTGAGCACTTCGTAGGCCCAGTGTCATGCTATGAATGAGCTGTGATAGGGATTGGATACATTATAAATGGAGATTTACATGTTTTATTGTCTCTTTGGAAAGCAAAGTAGGATGCCGATATTTCTTGAATATTTATGACTGGTTCATGCCTGTGTTTTTTTTTAAAACTTCTTCAGCTTCAGCGAATGTGATAAGAAACTCTTTCCAGGCACTCTTTAGTTCTTATCTACTAAAGGAATAACCAATCTTGAGAACCTTCCTATATTTTTTTTTCTTAATTTCGTCATCTAGTAGCTTTGATTTCATGAATGAGCATCTTTGATTTCATGAATTAGCATACAAACTTTTTTGAGAAACTTCGCTCCTCAAAATGTTGAAGTGACAACTACAATGTCCTCTGTGGATCCTATCTGCCCGTATTTCTAAACCAGGTTGATGTATCAAACACATTTCCACATCAAACTAATGTACAGTGTTTACGAGTTTACCGCCTCTCTTTTTGGAGGGTCCAAGAATCATACCCATGTCTGTTTGAGGTGTCTGCTATGTCTCAAACTTGGGTATGGGCAAGAGTGAATAGTTGGAGTAAAACTGGATCCTATGAAGTGTTTAACCATTGTGGTTGTTATTAGATTCTCTAAGAACTCACTATTAGAGGATACAATTTACTTTTACCATAATTGTAGGGTGAATTAAAAAGGAGTTTATGTATTTCCCCTTCTATTATCAAAAAGAAAAAAAGAGGAGAAGGAACAAATGCTCATTGACTTGTGATTACTGTATATGACTTATGATTGATTGACTCCTTTGTCGGTGTTGTTTAGTTTTTATTATTGATTTTGCTTCACCCATATAATGGAATAAATCAAAAGATGCGTTTCTTCATTTTTTTTTAAGATATTTCTGCAATTATTGATATAAATTTTACAGGGATTAAAATCGTGGCATTAAATCAGATGAGATCATTAAAAAGTGTCATCATTGCCAAGAATGCAGTTGGCGTGGGACAACGAACATTAGCTGCTGGGGCTGGCAAAGCCTAGAAGGGCTCTAAAGGTGCAGCCATTGATGCACCAAAAGGATCAACACTCAGCAAAGAAGTCAAATCCACAACAGTGGTTGGTGCAAATATACTCGAGGATGGAGCAGATCCAAAGATATTCCCGGATTCTGAGTACCCCGATTTGCTGTGGCGTCTGCTGGATAAACGTCCAGCATTGAGTGAGCTAAGGAGGAAAGACATTGAAACACTCCCATACGAAGATCTTAAACGCTTTGTCAAGTTGGACAACCGAGCCCGGATAAAAGAAAACAATTCTGTCAAGGCCAAAAACTGATAGTAGTATAGAAATACTTTCTATTTAGCATTAGTTCTTTGGCAAGAATGATTCATCTGTTCTTCTGGGATTCCCTTTGTTGATTGATTTACATTGGGTAATGATGCAACCGGAATGAAGTAAAGAAGCTCGGAGGATTTTGAGGATTTATTTATCTCCAAATAAAGCTTTGCAACTTTGTTTGGCTTTCCCTTTTAGTGTTCTCTTTTCCCCTTAAAACCTTTAAGATTTATGTTTAGCATAAATAATTTACCATTTCCAAATGCAATAGAAATGTTCATTGCATCATTAGATTGGACCCCCAAGTCATAGACATTGCCATCGTAAGTTATTAAGTGGAAGCCACCTCTTGTTGCCCCACTTCCCCAACTTAGAAAAAAAAAAGAAGTGGTGCGGGGGTTCAGAGTCTATCCTTCTTTAGGAGATTCACTGTGATAGGTATATGCTTTTTTCCCTTTTTCTTCCCATATGTCAAGGACTTTGGTGGTCCATCTGTTCCCTTGAATAGACCATTGGTTCCCCTTTGGTGCAATATTGCTCTAATGAATCACAGTACCTTTTTCTCCTCTCCATGAACTGTAAAATGATTGTAGGCAGATAACTTGGTTAAGTCATTGTTGATAGCTGCATTTTTTCTTGTTTCCATTTTGTGTCTACCCTAGGTTCTTCAACCCACCCTTTTTTTACCCTCTTTTTATCCATCAATGAGTTACTGCTCTATCAATTCAACAAAATCGAGGTGTTTTACCGAGCAGGTTGGTCCAAGTATCTTGGTGAATCTTGTGTAGGCACCCTTTAGATTACCGATATATATATATATATATGTATGTACCTACATATAAAAGATGGAGACTGGAGAGGAAGTGGTTGGTTTTCACTATTCTGATAATGTGAAGATGAGCTTCATAACTCCCATTAAAGGTGCGAAAGAGACCTATAAGAACACAACTTAAGAAAGATAAAAAGGTGGGAAACAAGGGTACTGGAATTGGACATGACATGCATTATTGTTGATAAAGCATCAAACCCACCTTTTATTTTCAGCCTTTTTCAATTGTGCTAGTAGTAGTCATATAAAAGTTAAAGCTGCTTCTCACATGCTCTTCTCTTGCTTTTAGAGCTGTGCGATCTAAGTTAGTGTGTAGTTGGATTTCGGAGGTTATCACTCACCAAACATTCTTGATACCACAGCTCACCATATCTTCATTCTTCTCCTTGCAATCGTACTCTATACCTAGCTATCATGCTTCAATTCTTCATTTTTTAAAAACAAAAACTCGTGCCCACTGCATTTTTAGACGTGTAATTAAAATATACTTATCTTGAGCATATACCCGTATATGATATTTACACGTAAAATAAGTCCAAACTAAATAAAGTGTACTTCTGGACTTTTCTTCTCTACATGCTCCTGAAACCTAGCACATGCCATGTATGACATGAGCATAAGAAGCAATGAACAATATAAACAGCTCAGTTTCAAGCTACAATCATGAGTTTGATCTTCCATCATGTTCCATGATGTTTTTGAGTAGGCAAGTGGTCAAAGTTTTTCTTTTAATTATAACCTTCTCTCAATATATGAAAAAAAATCCATATTCGATAAGTGTCGATCTTCAATAATCATATCTGAATTTGAGTAACCTATCAAATAAATAACAATGAAATGGGAGATGGAGCTGTGAACCAAGTGTTATCCAAGTTTTTGTAGCTCGATCCTTGTTATAGGATTGAGAAGGCCGGTGGCACACTTTAAAAGACTTTGACATGCCTATATTTAACACCAAGGCCGGTGGACCGACGACAACAATTGCCGGTGGACTTTTACCAAATAAAAAGATTTTAGGGTCAGAAAGGTGAGATTGTTGAAGCCTTCCACTCTTCCTAATCTAGAAATTTAGAATTAAGTTCCCCAAGTTATTTAAACTTAACTAGAATTAACAATTTTTGGTTTTGATTAACTAAATTAACTATCAAAGGACCAATTAATCAATAACTAAAGGGACCATTAAACAGTTGAAAATAACATAACACTTCATAAAGCATAATTAACTTGTTCCACAATTAACTCAAACATCTGTCTGTATCCACAGTAAAAAGTAAAATCACCACTTTTCATGCAAAAAAAGGCAGTAAAACCTCACATGGTTTGATCATCATTAACACCACAGTTAAAAAGGAATCTTACCTAATTCTAATATTATTTTATTTTAATTTTTTACTAGTATATTTGGTCTCCACTTTGAATAACCCAAGAATCTGTGGAAAACCAATATGCTCTTTTTTTTCCATGTACTGTTATTTTCTTGGAACAGTTTTGATTCTGGCCTTTTAACTATTTTATTCCAAACAAACCCTTTTTCTTCAAGTGCATGCCTTCTTTCCTGTCTTCAACTTTTGTGAGAGTTATGATTACTAATTTCCCCTTCTTATATCATTAAATCTCACCTCTTTGGCTATCAAAGAACTTGGAAGAAAATTATTTATTTCCTTCACATGTTTTGATGTTCTTCATTCTCTCTTCAGGGTTGGTTGTTCTTCTGGTTTTCTTTTTGTGCTTTTAGTTTTTGATGCAGGTAGTTCAACTGCTTCAATTAATAAAGTCTTAAACCCTTCTCTGTGTGCCTTTCTAGGTAGGCTTTTAATGATTCTCTTTATTTAAGCTTTACTTTCATAGTTGTTATTAGTTGAGCCTTTCTTTTTTTGAATTCAGTAGGGCCTTCCTCTTGTCTGTGCTTACCTATAGAATTTGTTCATCTTTGTAGGTAAAACTTCATTACTCTCTCTTCAAAATGCCTCCTACATATTTGCCTCTTCGTTGGGAAAGCACTGGGGATCAATGGTGGTATGCATCTCCCATAGATTGGGCGGCAGCTAATGGCCACTATGATTTGGTCCGAGAGCTTCTTAGGATAGATGGCAATCACCTCATCAAGCTGACCTCTTTGAGGAGGATCCGCCGCCTTGAAACGGTATGGGATGATGAGGAACAATTTGATGACGTTGCTAAATGTCGTTCCCAAGTTGCTAGGAAACTTTTTCTTGAATGTGAATCAAAGAAATCAAAGAATTCCCTTATCAGAGCTGGCTATGGTGGATGGCTTATATACACGGCTGCCTCAGCAGGAGACTTGGGTTTTGTTCAACAACTGCTTCAAAGAAACCCACTACTGGTTTTTGGAGAAGGGGAGTATGGTGTTACTGATGTACTTTATGCAGCTGCAAGGGGTAAAAATTCTGAGGTTTTCAGGCTTATATATGATTTTGCAGTCTCACCAAGGTTTTTGGCAGCCAAAAGGGACGGATTTGAGGAGCACATTGGGGAAATTCCTTCTGTTTATAAATGGGAAATTACAAACAGAGCTGCTCATGCTGCTGCTAGAGGAGGAAATTTGAAGGTTTTGAAGGATCTTCTTAGTGATTGCACTGATATTTTGGGTTATAGAGATAAGCGTGGCTCAACTATATTGCATGCTGCTGCTGGCAAAGGCCAAGTTGAGGTTAGGCTCAAACTATTCTACCATATGTTAATCTTAAGTTTTTACCTTACTAATTTGTTTACCTTACTAATGAAAACATTGTTTCATTTCTATAGGTTGTCAAATATCTGGTTGCATCTTTTGATATCACGGACTCCATAGATGAACAAGGCAACACAGCTCTGCATATTGCTGCTTACAGGGGTCAATCAGCTGTTGTTGAGGCTTTGATTCTTGCATCCCCTTCATTGATCTCTGTAACAAACAAGGCTGGGGAAACGTTTTTGCATTTGGCGGTGTCTGGTTTCCAAACACCGGCTTTTCGAAGAGTGGACCGACAAGTTAATCTTATGAAACGACTGGTACATGCAAAAAATTTCAGCATGGAAGACATTGTTAATGCTAAAAACAATGATGGGAGGACTGCTCTCCACATGGCCATCATTGGGAATGTTCATACTGATCTAGTTGAACTCCTGATGTCTGCAAAATCAATCAATGTGAACATTCGTGATGCGGATGGAATGACTCCACTCGATCTTCTGAAACAAAGGCCGCATTCAGCTTCATCGGATATACTTATTCGACACTTGATTTCAGCAGGTGGGATGTTTGGTTGTCAGGATTACACTGCAAGAAGAGCAATAGCTTCACACATAAAGATGCAAGGCCACGGGAGCAGCCCTGGAACTTCTTTCAGGATATCCGACACCCAAATATTCTTGTACACCGGCGTTGAGACGACATCGGATGCTAGCGATCTCGGCAGTGGAGGAAAGAGTCGTTCATCGTCAACTGATTTCGATTCAGCTGATGAAAATAGGAAGTCATCATTAGATAAAAAGCCTGCAGGTTCTTCTATGAACAATGCAGCACAGAGATTGAAAAGTGTTCTCCATTGGCCTCGAATGAAGGATCAAAAGCCGAAAAGAATGAATGAAAGTTACTCAGAAGAAACTCCAATCCCTCTCAGGCAGAGGTTTTCAAAGCCTTCGTCACTCCCAAACAACAAGAGAACACTTTCAGTGAGGAGTGGTCAATCCAGTCCAATTGCAAAGAAGAAACTTGCTTCAGGGATAATCCATGGCGTTATGCAAGCCATGCCACAGATAACCATTCCTCGAAGGTCTCGTTCGAGTTCGTTCTCCAAGTCATCTGTATCTTCTCCGAGCTCAATGGATAAACAAAAAGGGATATTCATTGAAGGTGATATAACTGGACCATCTTGTTCCAATCCAAGCCTTGATGATGAAAAACCAGATACAATGAAGCAAAGGCCCATGAAAAAGGGATTAAGGAGTCAGTATTTCTGCTTTGGAGGTTCAGGGCTGGCTGTTAAAAACCCAGTGAGCAGGCAAAGGCAAAGCCAGACAAGTGCTGCCAATCCTGCCATGGTCTCAATGGCTTGATTGGTTTGGGTCCTGAAATGTTGTGATGACCAACCACCTGAATCTATGTAAAAGGCAACTTACTGACAAAGATGAAAGATTTAGCAGGATGTGTAACCTGCTGCCTAGGTTCTGTACTTGTTAGATTAAAACACAAAAATGTATGCTTGAATTCTGAAACATACTTTTCATGTCTCAGTGTAAGGGAAGTGAAGTAGCCCAAAAACTAATTTAATGTTCTAATAAGCAATTTGCTTCTTTGTGTATGTACAATGCCCAATATCATGCTCAGAATCTGTTTGTTGTATGCATATGTAGATACTTGAATTCATACTTTGAAACTGAAAAAACGTTGGGATTAAAGCAGATAATAAGCTCACAAATTGGATGCAGTATCTATCGCTACGATGGACTCTGAACTTGTAGACAAAGAAAAACAATCTTAAATTGCAGGTGTAAGCATATAATCTTAGCAAACAAGGGTTTAAAATTGTCATCATTCGACTACCAAATAGCAATCTTTATGGATATACAAATCACTCTTGCCTCAATAAAGTTGTTTGGATTTTTCGGGTCATATTTAATAATGTGTTAAATTATTATATATTTGAAGTAACTAAACATCTTTTAAAACTAATTCTCAACTTTCGTAGAAGCTCATACAAATTAGCAATTTGAAGCTCAATTTGACATTCGTTGGTCATCTAAGACTAAAATGTTCAAAAGATCATTTATATTTTATACTACATATTTAAATAAGATCTCATAATGAATATACCAATTTGTGCAATAAATGTTTATGGAGTTGTTTTGATTTTTTAAGTTTAAAATAATGTAACAACATCTCATAAAATTAATTTTCCACTCCAACAATTAATTTATACTAAACATTAAAAGAAATAATCTCCTAATGGGTGGTCCATATGACATTTTTCCACTTCTTTTCCTCAATAAGTGACATGCTATTTATTTATTAATTGGGAAAAGTATTCAAACTTCTTCCAAGTTTAATACAAAATTTATTTATTTTATATGGTTTCACAAATATCCATTTATTCTTAAGATTTAATTAATTCCGTCAAATTTATTTATTAAATGAATTTTAAATAAAAAGAATAATTTTACTTTTATTAATTAATTATTATTTTATTTATTTTTGTTACATTTAATAATTTTCAATTTTTCGATTGAGTCTTAGCTCGATTGACATTGCCATTGTTGCCATTGCAGGAGGACAATTGTTCGAGTGCGTTAAAGCATATTATCCTCCTATTTAAGGGTTGGGGATGGACTATGAGTAGTTCTAGACATTCTATCAAAAAGAGCAGATATCATAAGAACTTAAAATGAGATTAATGTTAAAAAAAATTAAATTAAAAATAAAAAAATATAATTAGTAATAAAAACATTTTGATTATTATTAAATTAAATTATAAATTGCATTATATTGTAATATAATCATTTGTTAAACAAAATGTAATACCCAAAATTGTAATTACAGAGAATACATATGAATAACGATAATTGGAATTAATTATTATAAAATACAATCAAATTGATAAATAGAATATATCTATATTTATACGAGAATATGGTTAAAAAAAAAAAAAAGAGTTACTGAAGCTAAGCTTGAGCAAACATTTGGCATAGCAAAGGGTTTAAGAAACATTGAATTCTAATGTGCAAAAGGGGAGGAAAGGAATTGATGAAACATTTTCAAATATTTATAGTGCTTTAATAATTATAAATGAAAGGATGTTAATAATCAAAAGTTATATCTTTTGGTTTATAACTTTTGATTATTGATCAAGAGTTATATCACTTGAAAGTAATATTACTTGAATAGTTATGTCTCTTTTAAAGATATGATTATTAGAAACTACATCTATTGAAGCTTATGTCTCTATGAAGAAATATTAGAATTTCTATAAATAGGAATTTGATTTCATTTGGAAAGCATATCAAAAAGTTCTTTCTATCATTCCTCCATCTTCTACAATTACTAGACTGTTCTATAAATAATTATTGTAGAAATTCTTTATAGAAATTGATTTTTTTGTTATACTCTATTCAATACTTAGTGAACTATTCTCGTTAGTGTAAAATGCAAATAGTAATCTGGCTTCATTATGTTCTCAAGGTTCATTTGCTTGAAACTCATTTGCATATTGAGTATAGGTGGGGGAACATTAAAAATATAACTTGATACACGCCTTGGAGCCTTACCCTATTGTTTCGTTTTTCTGTTCGAGTTGTTGTTCGTGTTTTGTTCGTATGTTCGAGAGTTTTCTCACCAAAGTTCCGAATTAACAATATAGAGGCATAAATTGTACCGTTTAATTTAAACAAAAATAGGAATACTCACAACTGTTTTGATTTTTCTTTTTTTGCAAGGAAGCGAGGGTGAGTTAGAATCAGAATTGCATGCTTATTGATGGATCGCAATCAGGAATTAGTGTTCTCTTTCAGTAGGAGCGGCATTGTTTGTGGTTCGTGAAGCACTACTTCATGCAGAAAGGAGAGGCCTTACTGTGGGAATTTTCAAGGAGAACATTAAAATCTTGGGACAAGTACTAGAAGGCAAGACAAGTACATTATCAATTGGAAAATCAAGACATTGGTAGAGGATATCAGGAGACTTGGCAATGTAAGCATAATCGACGATAGAATGGGACCAATGAAATATGCATACATAGAAGTGTCAAGATGGGCGTCAACGGCCTCTAATGTTAAATATATGTTTTTATTTTCTTCTTAAAGACAGCTTGATTGGGTAGCAACAAAAAAGAATGCACACATGGTTACAAAGGAGGAGAAGATGTTAAAATTTTTAGGGCCTAGATATTTTGAAAAAAAATTATTTTCTGCAAATATATGTTAAATATTTAAATTTAATATTAATTTTGAGTTGAGTTTTTTTTTAGTTTTATATTTTAATCAATTTCTCTTCATTACAACTTTTTAAATAATACTAGTTAATTAATTTTATATAAAAATAATTTAAAGAATTTATCTAAATGTTAATATATAACTAAGTTAAATGCTGGAGAGCGGCAATAAAGAAGCAACGGAACTCGTCATGGCGAATGGTGTTGTGGATACTGGCTGTAGCTTGGTTCGTCGCATTCGGGCTATGTTAAAGCTTTAATGGGAGATGTATATTAGACACATTACTAGGGAGAGCACCAAAGCAGCTGACTTTGTTGCTAAGGCATTTCGCAAGAGGGGTGTCGCCCTTCGGTGCTAGTTGATCCGGAGCCAAGGGGCTGGCCGCTGCTTGCTCGTGATGTAGTAGCAGAGGGTATCAAGCGTGAGAACGTACCTTGAGTTCAGGGGCGAAGCCAGAACAAATATTTAGGGGGCCGAATGAAATTTTAATTTTTTATAATCTATATATTTATAATTTTTAAAGGATTAAATAAAATTTTTATAATTTTAAAGGGGTCAAAGTAGAATTTTACTTTTACTAATTTAAAATTTTAAGAAAAATTTAAGGGCCTAAACATAAATTTTCCAATTTAGGGGGGGCTAGGGCCACTGCCAGCCCCCCTATATTCGCCACTGCTTGAGTTGATGTGTTCTGTTAAATTATTATATATATACACACGCATACATATAAATTAAAAAAAATTAACACAAAAAAATTAATTTCAATTGAAGTCAAATTTTATTATTATATTTTAACAGTTCAAATTTGTTACGAATATTTTATTATTAGGTGAATGTCTATTAAGATTACAATACATTTGATGTATTTTAAAATTTTAATATTGATTAGAAGTTGAGATTTATTTAAGAAATTTTTGTTCTAGAACAATCTCTTGAAATCAATAAAGAATTATATAGAAAACACTTCTATTCCAACAAAAATAACAAAAAATGAGAATATTACTTTAAAAATTATAATAATAAAAAAGAAAGTATTCTTCAAAAATATTATGAATTTATAAATACCAATAAAAGTCATATAAAATTCTCTGAATGGTTTGAAAAATATTATTTAGAATCTATTAATGTAATAAACATAATACTAAATGACAAACCAATAGAGGAGAAGTTGAATCTCAACATCCCCTTTAATGGAGGTTCAACTTCTTTATAAAAATATTGGAATAAAAGCAAGTCCTTTAAAAATGAGAGCTCTTGATGCAGGAAAACAAATCTCATCAAAAAAATATTAAAATGATAATAGGACAAAACAATTATACAAGTACAAGTCTTCATACAATAGGGAAACAATTGAATTATATTAAAAATTTGGTAGAAAACCACTCAATAAAGAAAGAATTAGTAAAAGAAATAATTGAAAAAATTCTAAAGAACCAATATTACACTTTATGAAATCCCAAAACATTTCCAAAAAACCTAAAATGATTTCTTAACAGAAATTCAAAATATTTGAAAAGTTACAAATTTGAATTAGTTGCTCCAAATACCCCAATGCAAACCTAACACTTAGTAAATACATTACACCAATCCTCCCAATCTGCCTTGAATAGTCAGATGAACAACAAATTAACAAAATGACTTGGAAAGAACAAAAAAGATTATATTATATAAAAATCACCGCACTTGATCTTAATATTGAAAAAAACCCTGTTTTTCAAAATAAATACAATGCTAACACAATTTATGAGTGGAATATAAACAGAATTCTGAATATATATTCTCAGTTTATTACAAAAAATGACAATGGTTTCAAATGTTTATAAAACTCAAAACCAAAACGGATTAATTAGTGATCAAACAATAGCCAATCTTTTAGTTGTTGGATTTACTGGCCAATTAAAAGGATGGTGAGACCATGCACTCACTAAAACATAACAAGAAGAAATCCTAGAAACAATAAAAACAAATGATCAAGGAAGAATTATTTTAGATGAACAATAAAGAGAAATTTAAGATGCCGTTGCAACTTTAATTTTCTCAATCTTTAAATATTTATAGGAGACTCATCTCATCTTAAAGATATGAATGCAAAATTATTATCAAATTTAAAATGTAAAAAATTAAAAGACTTTAAATGGTATAAAGATGTCTTGTAACAGCTTGCCCGGCGGATATTATGTCAAGTTACTGTTTGACGTGTAAATTGGTTTAGTCAAGTGTAGAAATGAGTAAGTTAGAGAATTATTTGTTTACGACTGTATGGCGTATTTTGTGAGATTCTCCATGTGACGAACTCCAGGGTTTGACGGGCTCTTTTGTTAAGTTATCCGCCAGGGCGAACTCATTAGTTCGCATCTCGGTAAGTTTGTTTTCATAGTTAGTATATGTTACAATGACGTGGTAAGTGATGTTTGAGTTTAGTTGAGACCTATTTAGAACTAAACTAGGATACTGTAGATGATTTGATACTTAATTAACTCTTCTTGAAATTTTAGAGCAATTGTAGCATCCTCTAAATTCCACTAAGTTTTGTTGTGGTCGTTTCTTCTATATAAGGATATCAGACTAGCATATTTGCATGTTTTGCTTTTGCTTCTTTTTGTATTTTTGCTGAATTTTTAGAAATTTTAAGTTAGAATCAGTAGCGAGGAGTTCCAGTATTTAGCTGACACCATCGTTAACACCAGATTACTGGTAATTTCTAGTAAACCCTTAGGTCACTATCGAAGAAATTTACATGTTTACAGTAATGCATGCATAGGTTTTAGAATTTGTTCTTGAGGAAGGAAACTTCTTGATTCAAGGTTGCATGCTATCGACTGATGCATGCATGTCAAATTTCAATAGTTTGACGATCTGATAGATGTATTTGTCTTCATTTTAGCTTAAGAAGCTAACAAAGGTCCCAGCAACAAGGGCAAAGGACCAGCTGAGTAGATTATTGTATTAGACTTTCTGGTGAGTTCTTTCTTGCTCAATGTGTTCTTTCTTGATTCTATTATTGTATGAACTGTATAAGGTAAGTGTTCTTTCTCAACAACGTAAGTCTGGTGATTGGTCTTGTGGTGTGAAACCAGTATTATCAGCGTGGATATTTTCTGTTTATGTTTTGATGTAAAACATATTCCTTACTGTACGAGGCAGTACCACCAATATGTGATATGTGATATGTGATGATAAAGAAGGGGAATATGCATGTGATGCTTTTGGTAGGGCAGCTATATTGCAAATCGGACTGGTAGATCATGAGAAAATATATAAAACTGAACAAAAATAATATAAGAAGTTAAGGGGGTGTGTGCATATGAATACGACTGATCAATATGATTCTAACTATGAGTTCTGGATATGAGGCTGACATAAGGATAGGTTGTGTACAAGTTATAGTTAAGGTGGCAGATTGTAGGTGTCCATGTGCCATGTTAAGTTGGCGTATTGAGTTTCTCTGTATTCTATCTACGCCATTGGGTGTATTATGATTATTAGGTTTGAACCTCTCTGAAATGTTAAGTATTTTTATGGTATTAAAGCTTGTTCATCAGTAGTATCAGTGTACATTAGAAGTTCATTTGAACTTACTCTAGTATCCTTTCCTTTTTAGGTTTGCTGATAGAAGGAAGAGATTTTGTTGAAGGGGCTACGCTAGAGAATTGTTGATTGTGAGCCATTTATTTAATTTTGTATCATGCATGACCTTTTGAGGGTAACGTGTAGATCTACTTTGTAACCAACATGTATAACGATTTAGCATAAGAACCTTTACAAACTTTTTATGTATGTGTTTAATCTACCATATCTTGTTCTATGAGATTGTCTTATTGGCATATATTGTGATATGTATTTATATTACATGTGATCATTATGCAATTTATCTATAAAGACGTTTTAGAGTATTGTGGTATATGCTTGAATGTTATGTGATTTTACGAGTATTGTGACATATGCTTAAACGTTAAGAGATTATATGAGTATGGTGATTTATGCTTGTATGTTAGGTGACTATATGTGAAATATGATATATGCTTAAAAGCGAATATGTTTACCATGTAAAAGAGCTAGAAAATAATGCATGAGTAAGTATATTATGACACTAAAGTTGGAAGTGTTAAAGTTATGCTATATGGTTTTTCATTAATGCTTGGTGAACTGTTTGCATGGTAGTTGTATAGGCATTCACTGAGCTTCTTAAGCTCACCCACTCCCTTATTTAACCATTGCAGATTAGTTGTGTGTCGGTGTGAGCGATGTGCTTTCGAGGGTGGTTTTGGGGCTTGTTGGTTAAACCCTTGAGTTTGGTTGGGTCTATGCTGCATTTGATTGTGTTCGATTCATTTCCTTGATTGCTTTAGGAAAAGTTTGGATGGTTCTGCCACGATGGATTGTAGAAGTTAGACTGTAGTCCTTGTCCATTTCTATTTTGGTGCTAGTTCCTCACGTAGTACATTGATTCAGGATTTGAAGGGCAATTCTTAAAAAAATGACCATCCCCACAGTATACACATGAAACTACCTCATACTAATTTGGTGATTGAGTTGCAAAATCATTTAAACCATTAATGGTAAATTGTTTTAACATAGAGGAAATAAAAGATACTTGACCAGAAAGTGAAGTTAGTGCGTCCACTTTATGCACTTCGGCTACACATCTTTCTGAACTGCTCAATTTGTCGGCTATTGGTAGTTATTACTTGCAATCCTTTCAATAATTTCATAAGCCTTCTTATAAGACTTAGACAAAATTGCACCATTCACAGAAGCGTTCACCATTAATCTTGTATGTGTGTTGAGACCATTATAAAATGTCTCCAATTAGATATAGTAAGGAATCCCATGATAAGGACACTTACGAAGTAATTCCTTAAATCTTTCCCAAGCCTCGTACAAAGACTCGTCATCCAATTGCTAGAAAGTTGTTATCTCATTATGCAATTTTACTTTCTTACTTGGTGGAAAATATTTAACCATAAACCTTTCTGCTAATCCTTGCCAAGTAGATATTGAACTTGGTGGCAATAAATTCAGCCATGCTCATGCTCGTTCTCACAATGAGTACGAAAACAGTTTCAACCTCAATACGTCTTCAGTCACACCAACTAACTTAAATGAATTACTAACCTCCATGAATAATCGAAGGTGTAAATGTAGATCTTCTGTAGGCACACCACCGAATTGGCCCACCGTTTGGAGCATTGGAAACACCACTGGTTTCAATTTGAATTACGGTGCCTTGATATCTGGCCTCCTAATTCTCAAATTTAACACATTGAAAAGTGACACAGCTTATTGTTTGATGGCGCAATCCCTATCGTCAGTAATAAGAATTGGGTTATACACTTGATTGACTCCATTACCTTCTCCATCATTTTAATTTCGAAGGTCCATCTCGACTTGTCCTTGAGCAGATCTCTCACATCTTCTTTGTCTAAAAGTCCGCTCTATTTTAGGGTCCACAAGTAATAAATCAATGATTCGACCTATGTTCATAAAACACCTGAGAATAAATCAAAATAAGATAAAGAATAAATTAGTAGTGTTAGAGATTAAATAAAATAAATAAATAAAAACCAAATTGTAAAAATAATTTCACAAATAATGATTAAGGCAATAGTCCCCAGCAACGGTGCTAAAAACTTGTAACGAATTGTAACGTGTGTACACAAGTGTACTTAATCGTTCAAGTAATAAGTAAGTAAAAATGAGTTATCATCTCTACAGGGACTATATAAGCTTAAACAATTAATTGCAAAATTATAATTAATAATTTGATGTAAAAACTCAATAAATTTGGATAGTGATGATTAGATTAATTAAATGCAAGAGTGATCCCTTAATGCACTTTTTAGTCTAAATGCAATTTACCTAAGTGTATGAATGAAGGCTTTAGCAAAAAAAAAAAAAAACAATCAACATTAAATGGGTTAAGATAATTATATTAATTAACTCAATTTACTTTCCTCATGCTAACATGTTTTACTTCCAAGGCAACTCGATCTCTTATGGGTTTGAAATCTTTTACTTAGTTAAATATGCATGCTATTGATCATATTAAACTAAAGATTTCTTAGCATTTATGCAATGTCACAGGGACATTTACATTTGCAATGGTTTAATTACATAAATCTAAAAACCATGCAAGATAATAAATCTAACTAAAGATATTATAAACCTTAACTTAGTCGGTTTTAATGACCTAAATTAAGCATTGCACTTTTCAATTATGTGTCTACTAGACGTCGTCTGGTTAGGATCGCTTAGCTAATCTGAGTGCACCCAATCATGTATGAATGAAATGTATCATGATATTAATTGAAAACATAATCGACTGAAGCACAAAACATGTTAACATGAATTAAATAAATCTCATTAACTTAATATAATTATCCTAAGTAGACTCAGTTCAGCAGCCTTTCGAATCTATTCTGATTGAAGCGCTCATTCGTTCAGATTGAAACTTCTTTTGTTAAGGGTTTAGAAGGTAACTTGTTAGAGAGTGCTTTTGACCAAGCTTTTGAAGCTAAAGATGGAAGAAGGGATGGACCAATATTCAAGGGAAAAAGAGTAAAAAGAATTGAGAAAAAAACTAGAGTGAATGAGAGAAGAATGTTGAGTGATAAGGGATGATTGAAACTTAAGGAACGACAAAGTATTTATAAGTGAAGGTAAGGGTTTGAATTTACTAAAAATAAGTTTAAATTTCCTTCTTTCCCTCTGTCATGTTATCGGTCTTGCTTCAAGGAAAATGGATGACCAAGGCTTCTCAATTTGACTTTAAACTTCAAGCTAAAAATAGCTATATAGTGGACAGTTTCAACAGGGAAGTTGTTGGGCCGAATCCTGATTATTTTCCAACTGCAAGGACCTTCAATTAAATATCCCAAAACACATTTTGAGCAGCCAACATCAAGTGCCAAAATTAGGCTTTTAATTCCCCTTGTTGGACTTTTTTTCAGTCCAATAACTTAGCAGACATGTCCATCTTTTATCACCTTTCTTTACTGGGCAAGTAGTCAACCCCATGCCCAAAAATACATGGTCTTACTGCCCACATGGATAATTTGTGCATGATCATCTTTTATTTATTTAAATCTTGTCTCCAATGGACCTCCTCCATAGTGAAAAATACATACATTAATAAATTAACATGAATTAATATAAAATATGCATAAAAATCATGTAATTAAACATAATTTAACCTACTTTCTAAATTCATGTATAAAATTACTAATTAAGTAAAATTAACTCATTTTAATAATAATTATTCGAGATAAACACAATAATTAAGTAAAAAGGTGGTAAAAATATATAAAAAAATCCTATACAATTTCGAATTTACAATAATTTATCTTCATATTCCTGAAAGAGTGTCTGGGCAGCAAGGGGCTTTCGAAAAACGGGTTATGCTGGAGAGTGGGCTTAGGCGAGACTATTTCAATAAGAAACGATGCTTAGCTGCCAAGGTCTGCGAGTTACAAGATTAATATACAAATTAAAATAGATGGGTTATATTTAGTTTCTCGATACACATACTAGAGAATAGAGAGAAAGCCTTATCAATAGTACCTTCCTTGAGGAGATCGCATTGAGAATCTTACAGATTCCCTTAGCTAAGGAAGGGTATAATAACATGTGAGCTTGGCGAAGGGAATCATCTGGGGAATTCTCTATCAGGAGCTCCTACAAACTATTACATAAAGGTACTTTTTCCTCAAACTTAAATTACACACAAAATGACCCTATAGAATATTAAAAAAAAACTATGGAAGTTACAAATTCCCTCAAAAATCAAAATCAACCTATGGAAAACTTCATGGAATTTCCTTCCTACTTTAACAAATCTACAATATAGAAGGATAAGAGAGGATGCACTTTATCCCAGATGAGGTGGAGCAACGGAAAACATTGTCCATATTTTCAGGGAATGCCCTACATCATTAGAGGTTTGGGAAAATTTAAATCTCAATTGGATACTACCAAACTCAAAGTTGAATGGTGGGGAATGGATTACCTGGATATTTAGAAATAGCACTAGTATACAATGTCGATTATTCTACTGTGCAATATGAGGGATCTGGACAAAAAGAAATCAGTTTATACAGTACTGGGAAAGAAATTGCGGAATGGATAGTCAGGTATATTAGCGAAATAGACGGGTTGGAGGAAAAGATGCAAACTAGATCTGGTAGAATTGAGGAATAGAGCCCCTCACTGGGCTCGAATGTTAAAATTAATTTTAATGTTGCTTTCAACCAAGGTCAAGCCAGATTGGGTTCTGGGGTTGTGGCAAAGAATACACTGGGTGAGATCTTAGCCTCAGAAATCCAGTCGGTTATTTCAGAAATAAATATTATAATTTATAAAAAATTAAATATTAATTATTTGATTAAAATTTTTTACCCCAACATATGGGTGAACAATTTTAATCTTGTAAAAAAGTGTTTATAAATTGAGTCTGGTGAAATCAAAATATAATTTAAAAAGAAAATTTTAGGCCCTATCTAATCTAATCTATTGAAAAAGCCTATTTTATTGTTTAAATTTTTTTTAAAAAAAAGTAATTTTAAAATCATTTAATTTAAATATAAATTCGAGTGGAAACATTTTTTTTAATCTAAATTTAATCTAATGTGAGTGAAGCCAATTAAACCAAAGAAATCACCCAAGTAAATGAAAGAGTTGGCACTATCTTCCAACAACCACGAGTATTTAATTTTCCATAAATTCAAAGGAAAATATGAATGTTATTTGTTTCATTCATATATTTACAGCTGTGGAAGTGGGATGTCATTATCTGATTTGCACTTACAAAAATACATAATCAATATTAGACTTTTCTCACGTCTCTTCTGTCTTCTATTTACTACCAACGCATTACATCATAATCTCCTTATAATTAACTTTGTTGAAAACCCAAGAAAATTAGCTACCCTTTAATGTTGTGGAACAATCTTTGGGTGTTGCAATTTCTAGTTCACATAGGCCACCATGCCTTTAAATTTCTTTTTTTTTTTATATTCTATTTTATAAAAAAAAATGTTTTAATAACCTAAATCGCTATATTTGTTGGATAAAGATAAAAATATTAGATTTATTCAAAACATTATTTGTATGATGCATATAATTATATTATTAAATTTGATGATTTAATTATTAAAATATAAACAATAAAAAATATTATGAAAGTGTGTTAATTATATTTAGTTTCAAATACAAATTTCTCCTTTAAGGGGCAAAGTCAGAAATTTGGAGAGATCGAAATTAAATTGTATAAAAATATAATCACACTATTTTAATAGTCTATATCTTTATAATTTTTAAGAGATTATTAATTTAAAATTTTATAAATTATAAAGAAAATTTAAATAAAAAAATTCGGGTGTGAGCACCACTAGAATCTAAACACAAAACTTCAAGGTTTGCGGTTTTTATTCCCTCCAATTTTGACATGAAACTGCATGTAAGAAGTGATTTGCTCATATCAAACTCGTTTTATTTAAGGGATCTCTATAACCATAAGAATTGTTTAATTTCCATCTTTTTAATAACGAAAAGAAAACCAGCTTACATCAATTTGTTCCTACACAACAATTTGCCATTAGCATCATTAGATTATTCCTTATTCAAATCATACTCCTAATACAATTTTAATGATATTTTGAATAAAATATATCATACCCAACTGATTTATCAAGCATCTCTAAAAAAATTCATGAAACTATACTCGATTATAATATAAAATATGACTTAACAAATTTTTCAACCACACAATAGTTCAAAAATACATGAATTTTTTTGGATGGTTAGATTTTTTATGGATCAAGTTAAATCATGTTTAAATCAGTTGAGTATGATATATTTTGTTTAAATTATCAATAATTTAACGGTAAATATAACAATGTTATGATTTGCATTAATTTTTAATGTATAAAGGTTAATCTAGAGAAATCTTAGTAGAGGGACTAAAATAAATTTTACATGCTAGTTTAGGAATTCTCGATAGACTTTAACCATTATCTATTTATATTATTATATTTAAGTGCTTAACTAAGTTAATGTAATGAGTCAAATCTTGTTAATAATAAAATTTGAAGCCTAAAGTCTCAAATTTATCATTTTTATTAAAATTAAGTCAAAATTTTATACATATTTTTTTCATCCACGGTGTATATATCATTAAAAATAATAAGGGTGTCACTAAAGCTGGTTATTATTTTGTTTTGTTTAACAAGAGAGGAAAAAAAGTCAAACCTTGCTGGTCAACTAGTTATCTAACATGGAGGCTTTTCAATGGAGAGCCATGTAGGTTTGAAACACGTCTACGCCACCATCATTTCTGTTCAAACTAAAATACGTATCCAAGCACATCAACATAAAATATAAAATACAATCATACTAGTTTTAACAAATCCGAAATTAAGTAAAATTAAAAAAAAGAGATAGGCAATGTGTTTAGGGTTTGGTAATGGATGTAATAATTAAATTGCGTTCAGTTTGGAGTCACTCAACTAGCTTGCTAAATAATAATAATAACAACAACTGGTCCTACATCTAATATACCCACACTAACACTCGCTCTATTCATCATCTAGACTTATGTCCTTTATTTTCTTTATTATGGATATATTACATGATTTTGTTGTGGAACACTAAGTAGCTAACACTAACACCCACCTCATCACTCCCCCTTTCGAAGACTTTGTCGTGGTAGTTTTCCGATCCTTCACCGCCTCTCTCAACGGACCACTACCAATACAACCATCACCTCTATTCTGAGTTTTCCCAAATGTCCATCTCCCCTGGCCATTTTTTCTAGAAAAATGACAAAAAAAAGAAAATAACCTTAATAATAGCAAAAAGAAGAGCTACAAGATGAATTGAAGCAAAGAAACTCCTAGAATGCAAAAACGGTTGCAAAAATCAACCAAGGCTAGAAAAATGACCAGAACAATTTTAGAAATTTCAAAAACAAAGGAGGTAAAATAACCTTGAAGAAGAAAATCTAGAGAGTATATAGACCTATCTCTTAAAATGCACTGTTTTAAGAAACAATTACCATCCAATGATGGCTCATCACCTGTTGGAAAAGGCTATTATTTATTATTATCACGATTCCTCAGAAACATAATCCAAAGAAAACCCAGAGAGTATATAGACCTATCCCCGAAAATACACCATTTTAAGAAACAAACAACATCCATTGATGACTCACCACCTGTTGAAAAAGGTTGTTTTTATATATCATATTATCATGACTCCCTAGAAACACAGTCCTTAGAGTACATTTATGACAAAATCTCAGCAGCTTTTGACACAACATTTCATTGTCAAATAAGGCCACCATTTGCGGAAAGATAGTTAAATGAAGAAAGGACAACAAAACAATAGGTGTCTCGAGAAGGACCACTTTATAACCCCCCACTTGACTTCAATAGGGGGAATATTGTTATATCTCAATCTATGCAAGGACATGTGGTAAGCTGGAAAGACATCTAGTGTAATACCCAAAAATTTTGGTTTCTAAGAAAGGATAAGTATTTTAAAGGTGCGTTAAGTATTTGGAGATAAAGTATGAATAATGAAATTTAGTAAGGACTAAATTGTAAAATTTTAAAAGCTAAAGGACCAAAAGTGTAAAATTTTCATTTAGGAAAAAGGGAAAAAATTTAAGAAATTTTTTTATGAATTTGACATGGAAATATATTGATATGTGGAAATTGAAAATTGCAATAGGGACTAAATTGAATAAAGTGAAAAAGTATAGAGACTAAAGTGCAATTTTCTCATTTTTATGGAGGGATCTAAATGCAATTTTTTCATCTTTAATTGATATTTAGAGACAAAATAATGAGATTAAAATCCCATAGCTGATGAGGTGGAAATTTATGAAAATTAAGGTTGAAAAGTGTTGAAATTTGATTGGATGATGGAATAAATGAACTAAAATGAAAGAAAAAGAAAAAGTGTAGAATTTTCTACAAAATTGGAAGGATGAAAGGCAGCATCTTGGGGCAGCAAAAATAAAAGGGAAAGGAAAGAAAAAAAAAAGAGAGGACTACGAGTGTAATTATACCAAGAAAATGTTATGAATCAAAAATGAAATTGTAGAGAAAGTCAAGGGCAAAATAGTTATTTCTTAAATAAGATAATATGAGAAAATATCATTGTTTTTGGGAAAATATGAATCATTGAATGATATTTAAAAATAAGATGAAATCTTATCTATTTGATTAAAATGACTAAAGTTAGATTTTTATATATTAAATAATAATTTTTATTATTAAACTAATTGAGATATTTTGATGGAAAAAAATGAAACACTTGATTTTTTTATAAGTGGTTCACACCACTTTCAAAAAAAAAAAAGAAAAAAACTTTAATTTTTATGCAATTTGGTCATTTGTCATACAATTTGACTATTTCACCTTAAAACTTTAAAAATTTTCATAACCACCAAAGAGGAAAGATGAAGAAGTATAGATCTAGAAGAGCTTGTATAACATTTTAGAGGCAAGAGATAAGAAATTAGAAGTCAAGAAAGTTGGAAGGAAAGTGAAATATTGTGATGAGAATAAGAAAGGAAGAGAAGAGAAGCAAAGAAAGTGAGGTTTTGGCTAAAAGAAAGGTAAGTACTTAATTGAATTCAAGTTGGTTTATTTTAATTTGAATATTTGAGTATTTAAATTTTAATATGAAATAATTAAATAAGATATGATTAAGATTATTGAATATGTATATTTAATTTAGTAGTGAATATGTAATTATAGGTATGCTAGTAATGTAAGAAATGATAAAATGATAATTTAGTGATTAGTGAATTTATGAAACTAGTGATTAAATTATAAAGAGTGAAAAATTGTTTATTTGTCATAAATTGATAAGTGAATAGATGTAGTATATAGTGAAATTATTATAGAAAGGACTAAATTATAAAAAGTGTAGGATTTGGTGTGTGAAATAAACATTATGATTAAAGGTTTAAATGAAGTGAAAAAAGTGATATTAAAGTGTTATAAAAGTAAATATTAAATTTTCATGAATTTAAGGATTAAATTGTAAAATGTTCAAAAAAATTACTAAGCGTACTAAAATAGTGAAATAAATATTTAAGCAAAGTGTTATATAAAAGAGAATTAAAATCTAAAGTGTAAAGTATCGTAAATGTGTGATATGTTAGTTTTCATGTGAATTAATGTATGAAGTAAGGAAGTAGCAAGTGGTTATGAACTTCAAAGTGAATAAGTAATGTGATACAAATGATATATATGATATGTCAAGTATGTTATATATAAAAGTGAATATTGAATGTGTGAAATGAAAATATTATGTATATATTTATGTGATTTAAAATGAACGAATAAAGTGATATATGAATAAATGTCTTAATAAGCTAAGAAGATATATGACATGTGATAATGAAATGATTTTGGAGTTGAAAAGGGTTAGGGGTTTGGATTGGAATTGGGCTGGTGTTGCGAGGGTTTGGAGGGGATTAGGAGAGGAGAAATGGGATATGTAATGTGTTTAATGGAGTTTTGCATATTTTTCTGAAGTTATGTTATCAGAGTTCCATTATTGGCCTAGAGCTCTTCAATGTATTGGAATTATTGAAACTCCTCTGAGACTCTCTAAGGACTGCAAAAGTGATATGTGAAAGTAAACGTGTATGTCTATTTAATAATATGTGAAACTAAAGATAAAAGTGAACATGTAGATTAAGTGTTAAAAGATATATGTAAATTAAGTTTTTATGCTATGCTTATAAAATGAGGGAAAGATTTAGACATGTGAATGCGAAAGTTAATTAGTGATAATATATGTTAAAGTTAAGACTATAAGTTATAAAATTAGTTTAAATGAATTTATGTTTTGGAAAAAGAATTAAAATTTTAAGTATATTAGTGAAAGAAATTATGTAAATAAATGTTATTAAAATTTTATTTAAATTGTATATATATAATGGTAATATTGAATTCAGTTGAGTACTTACTAAGTTATTCACGTAACTTAACGTGTTTGTTTTAAACGTGTAAGTGAAAGACAAAAGCAATAAAGATTTGAATATTTCTGCTTCTGTTTGGATCATATCACTTCTCAAGCTTCAAGTTCAAGCTCTTTGGTATATAAATTTTGGACTTTAGTTTGACATGTATTTAGGTTTATTAGTGAAAAGAAATGTTTTGTACTATAAGTTACCTCGATTATAATGAAACAATAATAAGTTTAAGTGATGAGTTTAGTGCTAAATGTAGCATCTTTTACTTGGATTTGTTATCGGATTGGGTGAGGGGTGTTATACTTAGGCAGCAAGCCAACTGACAGTGAACTGGAAGTTATCCATATGTCCTATCTTCTGACACAACCACCCAAAAAAGTGCAGGCCATTCGATACGTAGGTATCTAGGCTCCCGTTGGGAATGTGATGTTGTTGGTCACCAAACACCATGTGAGTTTAACTGCTTTATACCACCAAGTCAGAATGAATGACAAATCAGTCCCATCTGACATCTTCGTCCTATTGAAGACATCCTCCCCATGCTTTCCATAATGATGGCTAGATGGCAAATCCAACACATTAGCATCACCTTACACAATAACCCCGCCTATAAATACCTCTAGGAATAATGAAGGGGAGATCAACTCTTCAAGGGTACCATCTGTCAACTCATCTTCAGCTTACAGCCTTTGGCCCTCCGTACTGATTAGGTGAACTGGCCTCCTCATCAACCACCACTCTCTCCTCCATTCCTTCTCCTTGTTGTATCATTGTATCAACAATAATGCATATTTATGTATGATTTTTCAATTCATATTTTAATTTGGATTTAAGTTTTCTCACTTGTGGGTTCTATCCAAATTTATACTAATTTAGATCTAAATGCATTTAAATTATCGACCCGTTGTGCTTTATAATAGTTTAATTTTGATCGGAATTATAATAATGTGTTTCTTGTAATTTTATTTTAAAAAGTTTAGATTTATAATTTAATAAGTATTATTTTACATTCTCTTAAAAATTTTAAAAATAAGAATAATTTTTAATGAAGAATTTAGTTAAAAAAATTATCCTTTACTAAAACTATTAAAAATATAATATCTTACTAATACTTTAAATTTTAGGATAAATTATAAAAATAATCACTAAACTTTGGTGAAATTTCTTTTTTTTTCTCCACTAAACTATGAAAAGTTACATTTTGATCACTAAAGTTATCGACTTATAAAATTTTGGTCGCTCGTATGCTAATTGTCTTAACAACCTTAACGAAAAAGTGAGGTAGGACATTAATTCAAGGGTTAATGTAACAACCTTAACGAAAAAGTGAGGTGGGACATTAATTCAAGGGTTAATATCCATTTTGATCCATGAATTATAGCTAAAACATATAATTTAGTACTTTACAACATTTTCAACAATAATTCTTAAAAAATAAAAAAATATTTAAAAAATTATGAAAATTTTCATTTTTTTGAAGTTATAAAAATATTTTTAAAAATTATAATTATGTAAAAAAGTAAAAAAAAAATTCATAAAATTCTAAACATTATATAATAAACAAAACACATACTTACAATTTTTTCTAAAAAAATTCATAATTATGTAAAAAAAATCATAATAAACAAAACACGTACTTACATATTTTTATAAATTTTATGAATTTTCTAAAGATTTTTTAATATTTTTCAGAATAATTTTAAAAATATTGTAAAAGTACCAAATTGAATGTTTTAGTTATAGTTCAAGGATCAAATTGTATATTAACTCTTGAATTAATGTGCCACCCTACTTTTCCGTTAAGGTTGTAATGACTTTAACAAACGAGTGACCAAAACATTATAAGGTAATAATTTTAGTGATCGAAATATAACTTTTCATAGTATAGTAATAAAAAATAAAATTTCATCGAATTTAGTGAGATTTTTATAATTTACCTTAAATTTTAACATAGTTTTCAATTCCAACTTACTTGGTTACGTGTATATTAGATAGATCGTAATTTTGAGCACGCAAATGTGTAAGTATTTTATTGCGTAGATCATATATCACATGATTTTATATTCTAATAACTAGTAAAATACACTTAAGGTCCGTTTGGAAGCCAGGAAAATATTTTCTGGAAAATGTTTTCTTGGTTTTACAGTGTTTGAAAACTTGAAAACATTTTCCATTTGGAAAATGTTTTCCAAGTCACAGGTAAAATGACTTGCAATTTGGGGAAAATGTTTTACCGATTTCATTTCTGTAAGACATTTTCCATCTCCTTCTTCATCCAGGTAAAAGTCCTTCTCCTTCTTCCATTCTTCAACTTCTTATATATCTCTTCTCATTTTCCTTAGTCCGTTGCATATCTTCTCTTCTCAGGAAAATTATACGCTATTGTTTCGTTTCCTCTCTTTCTCAGGCAAATCTCACTCCTCTTCGCAGTGTTTTGGTTAAGGTATGACATCTTCTTTAATTAAAGCTGTTTTTTTTCTTGTTCTTTACTTGTCCACATTTGAACTGATTCTATGCCTGAAATTTTATGCATTTCTTTGTTTCTTTATTTTTAATTTTTTTCTGGGTTTGGGAAATTCTATCGATTCAAGGCAATGAAAATGTAATCTGGTGCCACGTTTTGTTTGCAAATGTGCTTGATTCTTGTGCTTGTTGTTTTTGGAAATGTTTGCCCAAACCTTAACAACCTTAACAAGTTAGGGTTTTGGTGTGGATGATATTTCAATGTTAGGAAATGGTTGCCTCTATCTTCTTTGAAGTTGCCCGTGCTTCATATCATTCTTGATACTTGAACACTATAAATATAATATGCAAATATGTCAACTATAGCTTTTGTAATTGCAATATCATTTCAGATTTTTATGTTGGGTTTATGTTTGAGCCAAATTTCATGAAATACATGATGAGTTATTATCTTTTGTGGAGTTCAATACATTGTTATTTTAAGGTAAGTCTCTGCAAGCAGTAGAGAAATATTTTTTTTCCAGTCATTTTTAGATCGTTATCTTTTCAAGGATAAATGGAAGACCAATACAAAATCAACCACCACAGAAGCCAAATATAACAAAATGTCGAAAGGAAATAAAAAATAAGTTTGGATGATCAAATCAATCAAATGCCAAAGCTTCCTCAAGCACTCGTGTAGCACTTATGCATCCTCTTTTTTGTTTCTTCTTCTTCTTCTTCTTCTTCTTCTTCTTCTTCTTCTTCTACCCGTTGTTTTTCTAATGCTATAATAACTGCCACTTTTTCACAACCAAAGCTCCTCAGTTTCGTCAATAATGATAGCCCTAAACAGCAAACCATTGCTATTGAGAAGGCAAAATTAATAAATAAAATTGAAACCTTCCATAACAAGTATAATATGTATATCTATTTGTATTGCATGTTCTATTTCAAGTATTCCTTCAATCATACAACCTTGAATATGAGTCTCAATTTCTCACTTTGTTGTTTCTGTTTGGTTTTGTAATTTTAGAACTAATGTTTATTTTATTTTATAATAAACATAGAAATTAAATTATCATTGCAGCCATAGTAACGAATGTGGACTATAGTGTGGTGTTGGGTAAAACCTTTATTTTAAAAAAGAATTAAGTAATATATATATACCCTGAGGCCTGAGCCATTCACCTTGACTCATTCATTCTTTTTCATTATACAAATATAGCTGGCTGAAGAGGTTACCTGCACCCTGAAAATTGTAGCAGTTTGCTTTCGGTAAAGAACTATAGAAGGACATTGTTCCATGGATACCTATGAGTAAATTGAATTGATTGTAGCTGGACAGCGAATTTTACAATTATCTGGCTTCTTCTACCTTTCCATCTTCCGTCCCTTTCGTTAAGAAAATATCTTCTATTTCTAGGAGAAATTCAATGTAATAGAAACCAAGAAATTTTATTGTGAAAGTATGATGTTTCAAGTCCTAAACGAACAAAAAGCTGTTTGAAAATGAAAAAGAAAATCTATTTTTACTCCAAAATATGTGATGAGTTACCGATGCTTTGGTGGTGAATTTCTTTTTTACTCCAGGTCACTTTAACCTTTTACTTTTCCTTTTCTTCAACTCTTATCACTCTGAATTCATGCATATAAGGTTGTTTAGGTCATTCACAAAATTTCAAGTCAAAAAGGAAGAATACCTACTTACACACAACTGCAAGTTATGGTTCAAGAATTGTGTTAACTTGTCTGAATTCATGTATATAATATTGTGTTAACATTTCCATGTATTCTAGCACCAGAGATATGGCCCCATTGTGATAAAAAGAATGGTAGCAAACTACAACATGCGAACATTGAGATGCTTGGTTTATTTTTAGCTTCTGCACAATTTGCTTGCCAATTTCCTCTTGTATGTTCATTTGGATGACCTGCAATTAATAGCCCAAAAGTTTCTCTGAATTAGTTTTTCTTCATTTATAACCACCATGTTCAAATCATTTCAACATTTTTTACTACCACGTTATATTTAAGACAACATTCAAGCAGATATAGCTGCAAAAAAAAAAAAGAAGAAGTGAAGATGTTAGTATTTAGCAAGAAACAGGAAAAAAAAAAAAGGTGAACCCTGTTCATGAGGATTGTGTGCTGCAGTGCTAGAAATCAAACAATTATGAAGTGGTCGAACCAAATATCATACAAGAAAAGAGAAGCAAAAATATGAAAAGAAGTATTAACATGCCTTATTTGGTCACTATAATTGTAATATATGTGAAAATAATTTAAAATATAAATTTATTAATATATGTAAAAACAATTTTTTTGAAAAATATTTCCAGAAAATCTACTAAACAATCGAAAATATTTTACACAGATTCATCTAAATACTAAAAAATTAAATCATTTTCAGAAATTATTTTTCGAAAAATACTTTACTCATAAACAAACTAAGCCTTAATAAGATTCAAAATTTCCAGCCTTTTTTTCTGTCTTTTATATGATGATTCATGGTCAATCATATGTACGTGGACTCCATGTTGATCGCGTAAAATCAAACTCTGGTTTTTTTTGTTATTTTTTTTATCTTTCTAGTTTATGAGATAAGCTAATCACACATATTAAATTGATATTAAAAAATAAAATAAATATGACGAAATTATTAATGTGATGTTTTACAAATTCGATAAAATATTAGTTTGAAAATTCAAAATAGTCTTTTTCGAGTTTCGACAAATCCTGATGATGAGGCAAATTTTGAATTAATTATCTTTTCAAGTGGGGTTTCTCTATAAATACTAACCAAAATCACTTGGATTTAACTTTCATTCTTCTTCTGTTTTCTGTGTTTTAATTTCAGATATGGAAACTCAACTTTCTTCCGATAATGGTTATGCCGGGAACAACACTAGTGTAAGTTTTTCTACCCTTTAATTTGCATGCAATTATTTTCAAATTCATTGGGCTTTTTTCTTTCTTTACCTCTTTAGCTTCTGTCATGAGACTATGAAAGCTTGAAAATATTGGCGATCGTTAAGATTTTAAATATTTTTCTTCTTCTTAATCCTGAGCTTGAAAAGATTATTCTGGTGTTCAGTGGGTTCTTTTCTGTTTACACACGTAATATCAATGGTTCATCACAAATCGTTACTGTGTATATTTCCCTTTTTCTCATTAACTGTATAATTAATTCACTTCATGTTCTTGGGTGAGGGTACCTTTCTACTCACGCCACCTTAATTATTTTCAACTTTGGTTATCTCAAGACACCATTTGTGACAAGGAATTGCAATTGAATGATATTTTTGGTTTATATAGGAAATCTATATTATAAATAACCCTTTTTCGTTGGCCTGGCAGCTTTACAACAAGTGTTCAGTTGATACGTTATCAGATTTTTTTATATGATATTTAAGTTCTCTATATTTTTATACTTGGTATCTGCTATAAAGTTATATATATATAACTAATAGACAACTGTTTTCATTGTCAATGACAATCTGAAGAAAATTTAAAAAGGCAGAAAGAAATTGATGAATGGCTGCCAATTACATCATCAAGGAATGCAAAATGGTGGTATTCAGCTTTCCACAATGTGACAGCAATGGTTGGAGCTGGTGTCCTCAGTCTCCCCTATGCATTATCAGAACTTGGGTGGTAATGTTCTCAACACTTCATTCATTGCAAGCTTAATTATTGTAGCCAAGCAAGCAAGCGTATAGTCTTAATTTAACTTATGTATTTGCTTTTTCAGGGGACCTGGTGTGGCTGTCCTAGTCCTATCATGGATCATAACTCTCTATACTCTATGGCAAATGGTCGAGATGCACGAGATGGTTCCCGGAAAACGTTTCGACTGATACCACGAACTCGGCCAATACGCCTTTGGTGAAAAACTCGGTCTCTACATTGTGGTGCCACAACAACTTATTGTTGAAGTTGGTGTCTGTATAGTTTACATGGTTACAGGCGGTAAATCATTGGAGAAGTTCCATGACACTGTCTGCAGTACCTGCAAACAGATAAAACTAACCTATTTCATCATGATTTTCGCGTCCGTTCACTTTGTGCTGTCTCACCTCCCCAACTTCAACTCCATTTCTGGTGTCTCCTTGGCTGCAGCAGTCATGTCCTTGAGGTATCTATCTATCTATCTATCTATCTATCTATCTATCTATCTATCTATCTATCTATGTCCAATGCATGATTTGGTGGTCATTATTGCCATACCAGTTACTCTACAATTGCTTGGGGAGCTTCAGTGGCTAAGAGTATTCAACCAGAGGTACAATGTGGGTACAAAGCCAAGACTGCAGCGGGGACAGTATTCAATTTCTTCAGTGGTTTGGGAGATATAGCTTTTGCCTATGCAGGCCACAATGTGGTCTTGGAGATCCAAGCTACAATCCCATCTACACCCGAAAAGCCCTCAAAAGGACCGATGTGGAAAGGCGTTATCGTTGCATATATTGTCGTGGCCTTGTGCTACTTCCCTGTTGCCTTAATTGGCTACTGGATGTTCGGTAATTCTATCGAAGATAACATTCTCATCTCATTGGAGAAACCAGCATGGCTTATTGCAATGGCTAACATATTTGTAGTTATTCACGTGATTGGAAGCTACCAGGTTTATATAGATCAATCATCAATATTTCTCATCATTCTTGTTTTAGATTCTATCATAATTTTGGTTTTATGTAGATCTATGCAATGCCGGTGTTCGACATGATCGAGACCGTACTAGTAAAGAAACTAAATTTCAGACCCTCGACGACACTTCGATTCTTTGTTCGAAACTTTTATGTTGGTAAGTTAACTCTTTAAACTTATTTCAACAAATTTGAAAGCAAATCAAAAACGTAATTTATATATATATGTTCATATCTTCTTTCGCAGCATTTACGATGTTTATTGCCATTACCTTTCCCTTCTTTGGTGGTCTTCTCGGATTTTTCGGAGGATTTGCCTTTGCACCAACAACATACTTTGTAAGTCGCATTCTCTCTCTTCATGTCATCTTAGTTTTCGGTAGTATCCCAGAGATTTAAATTTCGAAACTCAGATTTCCCATTGTGGCGCCCTTCAATTTCTCAATTTGACTTTTGTTTTCTTCTTCAGCTGCCTTGCATCATATGGCTTGCCATCTACAAACCAAAGAAATTCGGACTATCATGGTGGACTAACTGGGTAAGAGAAGTTGATTCAAACTTCACCAACCCCATTGTCTCAATGTGCTGATTTGGCGCTTTTTTTTTTTTTTTTGCCCAGATCTGCATCGTATTTGGTGTATGCTTGATGGTGCTGTCACCAATTGGAGGGTTGAGACAGATCATACTTCAAGCCAAAGAATATGAATTTTACTCTTAAATTGGAGTAGGGGATGTAGGAACAACTGAAGAAGCTGATAGTTAAAGCCATTGTCAATAGTTAACTTTGACAGCGTTCATCGGAGATCAAATCCACCGCCGTCCGTGGCATTGATTATTTGGTTCTTATGAACAAGGGAACTGTGGCCGTTGAAAGCAAACTACATGAGAATTTACCATCTTTGCTTTTGCATCTATTATTTTTATACTTATTTTCAACATAAAGTGAATTGACCGAGTGTATGTATGTATTTTTATTATTCAATAAAATAGTTAAAAAATATGTAAACTATAAATATCTATACTTTTTTATCTTTATAAAATCGATATAATTAATAAATTAATAATAATATCAATTTATTCAGGGTTATAAATTTAAAAGCCTTTAAAAAAAATAAAGCAATTAAACTCTTCGACTTAACTTGTACTCAATTGAACTCTTACCATTAATCTAAAAGTTCAACTAAACTTCTCCAACTCTTAAAACCAACTAACATGCTTATCAAATTGCAATACGTAACAGGTCCAAATTTAAGCTTTTCATTGTTTTCTAATAAAAACATTATAAAACTATAAAAACTTAATAAAATTTATTTTAAAAAAATTAATCTTCCCACCTATCTCCTTCTCCACTCTTTCTCCCAAGCCACAGTCCTTCACTCAAGCTCCATTAGGGCTTTTTTTTTTTTGAGGTCCCTAACCACCAATGAACTTGTACATGTTCACCCCTCGTTGCACCTCTATCCTAACTCATATAACTGCTCCATCCTAGAATATAGTAACATAGATATGGTTGTTTTGGCTGAAAAAGTACATTAGACAAGATTCAAGTATAATAAATTCTAGATCCATTTATGGAATTATTCATTTGTGGTGTTCATAGTGTGACTTACCTCAATCTTGAGTAAGTGATGGATTATGTGTGCACGACTCGTATACTTTGATATATTAAAAGCTTGAGCTAAGTTGGTAATATCGTCAGAAGCTGGTAAGTTTAGTATACGACTTATGCATGATAAAGTTTCACTTACAGTAGTGGAATTCATATTCCAATAAAAAGGGTAAATGATATCCTCTTATCGGCATACATGATAAATGAAAAAGTAATATGGCAACTGGTCAATTGTCTAAAGACAAATTAATTAATTACTATATCTTAATAATTGACTTTTTCATTAAGGAAGATGTAATGATTAGCATGAGATAAAATAGAATCATATTGGAAAAATAAATTTATTGCAAAGAGATTAAGGATGTCCTATAAGGGTAACACACATATAGCGAGGTCATTGGACGAGCACTTGATAAACAACTCTAGTAATAGTACATAATGGGGAGAGCTTAGTCATGGTACTTTAGTGGAATAACTTCATAACTAAATAATATTGTAATTAAAAAATGAAGAGTTAGAACTTAATTACAAATTATTTGAGCTCTAATTATATATGTCCAATTAGTCCTTCTGCTATATCCTTATGGTTTGCATTTGAATAAATGATGTGAATATATGAAAACAATGAATAAGAGAAATAGATTGCGTAGATCATTATTCGTAATAAATGTGTTTTCTCACCATAAACAAGAGATGACATAGAGATTATATTAATTTATTTGATTTATTGTTTAATTAAATTATAATTAAATTTTGAAGTTTGAAGTAAAAATTAAATTAATTAATCATCATAGTTTCATAAAATAAGCTAATTAAATTTATTTACTCATAGATTCCGATACAGTAAACTCGCCACGCCTTTAATGGGATTGAAATTGGGTTGAGAAAATAATTTTATTTAGTTGAATATTTTGGATATAGGTAAAATTTCTTATTGGATTGAATAAATTATATGATTTGGTTTAAAAACTAGATAACACATATATTTGTACCCAATACATGATGAAACCTAACTACGTTCAATGTATAGCAATGGGCGACAAATCCTAGTCCCAGAAAGAGGTTGTTGTCACCCACATATTACTCCTGGTGGGAGTATGTTTTTTTCCTATTAAAATATTATTATTTGGTCACACCTTATTTGTTGAGACTCTTGTTATTTTCTTTATAAATAGAGACTATAGACTAGGTCAAATTACACCATTCACAACGAGGTTGCTCTGTTGGAATAAAGTGAAATTATTGCACACAAAATAATACTATTCTTCATAACTTTTCTAACCTTAGAAAGTTTTCATATAACAGGTGTCGAAAATGGTGGATTTGAACCCTATTTCTATAGTTCGAGCTCTTAAATATTAATATTTAGTATTTACGAGGTTAATATATAAATATATTGAAGTTTAGTCTAATAGCTTTGTTGAATTGATAGTTAATTAAGGTGCATAGACTAAATTGTAAAAGTTTTGTCACTATGGATTTTTAATTAGCTAAGGGTTCAAAATGGTTATTAAACCATTTTTTATTCAATAGTGGAAATAGATGCCATCCATTAATTTTAGTTAATATTGATTAAGATTAATTAATTAATTAAGGTTAATTAACTTATAATTAAGATATAAAAGACAAAATAAAAAAAAGATGACATTTCTTTCATCTTCTTCATTTGGTTGTGAGAAAAAGAAATAAAAAGGGTTTCAAAACATTTCAATGTTCGATCCCTCAATTAGTAAGATTTCTAAGTTCTTTTTTTATAATTTTTATATTTTTGAGGTCATGAGAGCTTGATTTAGCTAGCCCATGTACCAATTTGCAAAACTATTGAAGCTTCTAAAAGTTTCCGTTGATGATTTTTTAAAGAAATTGGTGTTAAATTGATAGATTTAAAGCTTAGAAGCGAAAAAGGGCTAGATTGTAAAGTTTAATTGTTAGTTTTTTGAATATAAGGACTAAAGTCTATAGATTGTGAAATTGATATGAAATTTCCATAATCTTAGATAATAGAGGGTCATAAAAGGTTGTAATTGAGATCAGTTATGAAACTGAAGCTCAAAATTGAAAGTTATGGCAAATTTGGTTTTAGGGACTAAATTGAATAAAATGAAAAACTTTAGAGGGATTGAAAAAAATGAAATTGATATGATTCATGCATATAATAAGATGATATGAAATGTTTGGAATTGATAAATTGAACATAATTATTGTATAGATCGAGAATTGAACCAAACTGAAGATAATTAGGGAAAAGGCAAAATTGTTGATTAGTCTTTAATGACTTGTTCGTTATGTTTCCAGGTAAGTTCATATGGAACGTACTATTTCATTTCATGTTATAATTTAATTGTAATTATTTTGCTTATTAGTTTATATAAATGTGAATTTGGTGATTTTGACATTAATTGGACTAAATTGCTAAGTATGAAAAATATGATATTTATGAACAGGTATAAGGTACCAAAATGGAAATGGAATGTTTATAAGATTGGTATGATATGTATATGATGTTATAGGGATTGAAATGATATGATTAGAGTAATAATACTCGTGTGAACTTAGTAAAGGATTAGGATACGTATGGCATGCCATTAGGGTCAAATATAGAATTGATCAATGATTTACATGGTTATATGAGACCCAACATTTTTTTATAGATTCTCAGTTTATATGTATCATTGGTTTAGCCCGAGCAAACTTGATCACTGTCAGCTTGTGTGAGTAATATAGTATCGTCTATCCGAGTTGATTTACTAAAGTTCTCTCGAGCGGAAATGGTAACCTTATGGAAATGAAATTGTTGAAATGATTTGAACATGAATTGAATTACGTATGCTTTCAAATTAAATATGAATTGGATGGTATATGATATTAAATGGAACTACTGCATTTATATATGTTTGTGTTATAAGTTCTTGATGTGTAAGTGAACTAACCTATTGGTTGTATGTATTGATATGCATATGATACTATAAGGATGCCAAGGGATGTCATATAGAATGTCAATGTATTTAAATGTTTAATTTGTTGTAATGTAAATGTAAGTTAAGTAAATTTTATATGGATTTACTAAACATTTAGTATGCTTACTCCTTTGCCTCCCTTTTTCCTTATAGATTTCCAACTTGCGGAACGTGTCTATCGCATCATCGAGAAGCTCACACTATTCCGTTATTGATTTAGTATTTTTTTCTATTGTTTTAAAACTCAGTTTTGTGACATGTATATAGGTGTTATGCATTTGTTAACCCTGAATGTTGGAATAGCTTGAAACATTTCCAATGCTTGATTTGGCCATGTTAATGTCTAATGTAAATGGTTTGCTTTTGGAAAATATGGTGAACTATAAATAATGCTTAAAATAGCATGTTTGAACACTGATTAGTATAGATTGGAAGTTGGTTATTGAATGGCTAATTGGTTGGATGAATTGCTCAAAACTGAATAGGTTGAAATGGGATTATTTATGCTAAATTGAGGTTATATTGAATTGGTTGAATTGAAATGATTAAATGGTTTGTTTTGACAAGTTTTTGGTATGGTATGGTTAAGTTGAATTTGAGCGTTTTAAATTTGTTAGGTAGAAATCTGTTGATATAGGAATTTAGTGGACTGCATATAATGTTGCTACATCACACCCTAAATGTCGTGACATTGACTTTATTTTATTTTGAAAACTTTACAAAATAATCCCCAATTTAAGAGCTTCGAACTTCGAAGTCACAAGACCACTTAGTGAATGTCATGACACCAACCTTTGAAGTCGCGATGTTGAACCCCAAAGTCGCAACACTCATCCTTTATAACTTATAAAAATTTGCAATATGGTCTTTGGTCTAGGAAGCTTGTATTCGATCTTCGATGTCACGACACCAAGCTCTATTAGTTGCAAAATTGCCTTAATTGTTTCGAAAAACCTTTTTGATCAACTCTTAATTGATTTTGGGATGGTATCATGCTTTCGTAAGTTCATGCAAGACTTAGTCATGATTTGTATGAATGTTATGTGAATGATGTATGCCACACCCCAATATCAGCGAATTTGACAAAATGACCAACAGTCATGCATGGTACCTGTCTTAGCATACTATTATAGCACAGTCTGCCATTTTACAGACTTCTACCAAGCTAGTTTGGCACAAAATATCCGCTTATATAGTATCTAAGGATTCTACCTCGGGGTGTTTTACAATTGAAGAAAGAGTACACTAACCAAAAAGTAGGCCTCAGATTTTTGACTATACATGATGTGCTTACCCAGTATATGAGAAAGCTATGAGCAATTAGATCGTCTTCAAGAGCACGCTTTATTAGAGTTACCGCCAAAGGTATAGTACATCTAGTTTGCTCGAACACTATGCAATATGAGTTCTGTAACGAGTTTTGTTAGGATTCAACTGAATGAATTAACTGGTCGAACCAGATCTTCACTAGATTATATTTTATATTTTTCTTGATTTTTGTAGGGCATTTAAGGGACAATCTCTATATGTATTCGACACTTGTTAAGATCCACTAAGAGAAACTAAGTATATATAGTACGAATGGAACATTTTAGATGGTTTTTCTTTCCATCTACTCTATGTTGTGGTAATTCTTCCAAAACCTAAACAATCCCTTCTTCTTTTTTAGGATTGGAAGATAATATTTTTAGCTTAATCGGTCAATGTTTCAGTCTCCTAGTCTGTCTAATAGCTTTGCATGTCATGATTTTGAAAGAGTAAGGATGTTAATAGGCATAAAAATAGTAAGGTATGAATAGGAGGCCCTCCATGTGAGTCGTCTGTAATTGAGATGTTAGTAAATTGTCTGTAAATGAGATTTTAATGAAAGTTCCATAATCTTTTAGCAGCTGCACTTACTAGTTCGAGTTGGATTATCGGAACAGAAACACTGAGTTAAAGTGAAGGTGAGTTCTCAGGTGAGTCCCTAATCTTGAATCCTACAAGTCATTTCAGAAAGTTTCTTCTTATGATTGATGTTCCAATAACGGTGCATGAGTCCGTGAGTGACTGTTGAATGTTTATATGTGATCCCCATATATTATCTGAATGAATTTAAGTGTGTGATGTGTTGTGTGTATGGGTGCATGTGGTCTTGTGAAGCCATTGTATGTTCGTACTTGGAGCGTATATTATGTTGCATGATTGTATCAATGTGTGGTAAACATGTGAATAAGTATGATTACGTTATGGGTATGATTAAATTCTACATGAATATGTACGTATGTTATATGTAAGATGCATGATTAAAAATGTTGGAGAAGTGGGAGTTTGACGGAGTGTCAAGAAATTATGTGATATGAGATTTGACCTCGCGGTGGTATTCGACGAAGTCTATTGAGACAGTAAACACGAATTTCGGTATGGCAAACTAAGTAAAGACCATGGCCATGGCATATTCTGGAAAATATGGATGGGCCGCATTTATCTACTAAGGTTTCTACATGTTCTAGGCCAATGATGGGCAAACCTTACATGATGATGAGTTTAGGGAAATCCATATCACAAACACGACAATTCATGTAGTGCCTTGGTGGAAACCAAACAAAGCCTTTTTAGGCAAGTTACTTGTGAAGCCTTTATGGCGTGTTCAGTAATGCCTAAAGGGCTAGTAATGGTTAGTCGCCTTCGTGGCAAAGTCTGGTTATTCATTGAATTGGTTCCAGATGGAGCTTACTTTATGAGTCCTAATCTATAACTTCGCTATAGTAATATTTTAAAAAGAGAATACAGTGTACCCGAAAGTATGGGCGGTGTAAGTGTCCACAAAGTCTAAGCAAATCCATATTCTGTAAAATAGGTTATTTGATTCTATGGTATTTGTAACACCCCACACCCGTACCCTATAACGAGACGGAACACGAGGCGTTACCTACTTGAACACATACATTCCTACGTTTCTGAATCATCAAGATCTGGTCAAATTTAAAACTGTCTAAACTGCTTCAATATGGCCTACGAGAAACATTCATTTAAAAACATATCAGAACCAATTCGGGTCCTTCAACGAACTCTGAAAAATAACACTAGACATAGGGGCACACGCCCGTGTGGAAGGGGAAACACGCCCATGTGACCAATTCGACATGGTCGTGCTGTTGGCCCGTGTGGCTCACACGGCCTAAGCATACAGAGACACGCCCGTGTCCTTTCCCCATGTGGAATTAATTTTAATTTAGAATCTACAGGAGTTTTCACACGGCCTGGCACATGCCCATGTCCTTGGTCTGTGTCCCTCACACGGCCATGACATACCCGTGTCCTAGCCCTTGTGCAAAAACTTGGACATTCTGTTTCTGACGTCAGCAATTCTTAAGGGTCACACGTCAAGGCACATGCCCGTGTGCTAGGTCATGCCCTTCACACGGCTGAGATACATGGCCATATCTCTGCCCGTGTGTTTACTTTCATGCTTACTGACTTGCAATTTTTACGTGTAGGGGACACACGGCCTGATCACACGCCATGTGGCGGGCCGTGTGTCACATCGGCCTAGATACACGCCCGTGTGCCTACCCGTATGGGAAAAATGAGGATATTTACCAAGCCTCTTTGTAATGTCCCGTACCCGAGACCGTCGCCGGATTCGAATACGAGGTATTAACGGACTTAATTCATTACTTATACAGCTCAAACAATTTTTTTAAAACTTCCAGACAAGCTGGCAATCTACGTTATAGTCGCTTAAAAATTCATATCTCGAATTTCGAAAGTCAAAATCTAATTATGTAATTTTTTACTAAAACTAGACTCATATATATATCTACTAATTTTTTTATAGAATTTTTGGCCAGGCCAATTAGTTCAGTTTATTAGTTAAAGTCTCCCCTGTTTCAGGGTTCGACGTCTCTGACCTCTGTGTATTACGAATCAGATTTCTCTCTATACAGATTTTCAATGACTATGTCATTTGTTTCTCTTAAAACTAGACTCAATAAGGAATCCGTACATATAAAGAATGACTTCTAATTATTTTTTTACAATTTATGGTGAATTCTTAAAGTCAGAACAGGGGATCCAGAAATCACTCTAGTCCTATTTCACAAAATTTCAAATATCTCATAAAATATAATTCATATACCTGTTTTGTTCAATCCATATGAAAATAGACTCATTAAGCTTCGATTCCTTAACTTATTCATCATTTAAATCAATTTCTAATATTTTTAGTAATTTTTCAAATTCACATCATTGCTACAACAATATTCTATTTTATAACAAATTTCACTTTACTGTAGATTTCCATGGACTAAATAGCATTTTAAACATACATGGCATCAAATATGATTTAGATTGGTCATTCCAATGGCTAATCATTCACAAACCCTTTTCTTACCAAACCATAACCATGTCATAAAATCATTTACACAAAGTGAGTATTTTGCCATACATGCCACATTCAAAATACACAAGCCATTTTACCAATTTAGGCCTTCGGATAGTGTGAACGAGTCTTCGACCTATCTCGATTCTCAAGCCGGCTTGTCAACAACTACAATGAATGAAAAGAAGGGGGTAAGCATAAATGCTTAGTAAGTTCACATGCAAATAGCAAGTAACATAATCATGCAATTCCACATAAAACATCATTTGCATAAACAACATCAAGACATTCGTGTTTCGTTTGCATTTAATATCTTTCTACGATTTCATCATACCAAGTTCTCAACCCGAAGATTTAAGCACATACCTTTCAAATTTTCTCATTCACTACATTTACCAATATATCATCTTCGTTTTAGGCATTCTTCTCATTCACTTAAGATTCACCCGTTGAACACATTGGAATATAATTCGAATACGCAGATTTCATGAACGTAAGTGCCATACCCGCAGCTAGACAAACTCAATAGCCTGCGGAACTTATGTAGCCAAGCTACCATGTAACCCACCCATAAGTGAACTCGGACTCAACTCAACGAGCTCGGGCATTCGCATCCATAAGTGAACTCGGACTCAACTCAACGAGTTCGGATGCCTAGTTACATCTCACGAACTCGGACTCAACTCAATGAGTTCAGAACTCAAATATCCTAGTGACATGTCACTTGTATTCTATTCTATTCCCAAGGTTCAAACGGGCTTTTTCCTCTATTACACATCTTTGCCGTCTTCCACGGAATATCGAAATCGATACTTCGGTGATAGTTCATACTTATCAAGTAATTCACGTAAGTACATATTATTCAACAATAACCACAAAACATAACATTTCATGATAATAATAAGCATCATATCATATAAATAACATTAAATTGCTTAAAATGACAATTATGTTACTACATTTACACATGAACTTACCTCGATAAAAAATATAGCAATCGAGTCTATTCTTCATAAACTTTATTTTTCCCTCAATCGCGACTTGAATCTCGTTTCTCTTGATCTATAATGCCAAATTAATCTTATTTAATACATACATTCATCAAAACAGTCTTTAATATGAACTTTTGCAAAATTATATTTTTCCCCTAAACTTTTGTATAATTACACTTTTGCCCCTAGGCTCGGGAATTAAACTTCATCCTTTATTCTTATTTTTTATGACATGCTGATCATTTTTCCCTTCTATATCAACATCAAATTCACACTCTAACATGCACTTATGACTATTAGGTATTTTTACTGATTAAGCCCTTTTACTCGTTTTCAGTTAAAACCAAGTAGTACAAGTTGTCTAACATAATTTAAAATCTCATATTCTATCATAAAACACCAAAATACACAAATTTCACCTATGGGTATTTTTCCAAATATGAACCCTAGGTTGAATTATTGCTAGCATAAGCTTAATCGAGCTACCGGGATTCCAAAAACATAAAGAACATTAAAAACGGAGCTTGGAATCACTTACTATAGAGCTTGGAAGCTTGAAACAAACCCTAGCTATGGATAACCCTTGAAATTTCGGCCTAATGAAGAAGATGGACAAAAATTGGCTTTTAATTTTGTTTTTAATTCATTTTAATAACTAAATGACCAAAATACCCTTCCTACTGAACTTTCAAAAAAATTCCATCCATGTCCAATTTTTGTCCATAGACTTAGAAATTGGTCAAATTGCTATTTAAGACCTCCTCATTAATATTCCAAAGCAATTTCATACTAAAAACTCCTAGAATGCAAGTTTTGCAAATTATTCGATTTAGTCCCTAATTTCAATTTAAGCACTTTAGGCATAGGATTTCATCACGAAATTTTCACACAATGATGCAATCATATCATAAACATCAAAATAATTATAAAATAGTTATTTCTATCTCAGATTTTTGGTCACGAAACCACTATTCCTTTTAGGCCCTAATTCGAGATATTACACTCTTTGCCACCCTTGCATACATAACCTGCATAAATCACTCTATGCCAATACAAGGATACATCATATAGCCAAAATAGCCACCATGGACAACATTTCATTTGTGCAATTTACTCATCCATGAAAATATCATCTTCAATTTATAAATATCAAAATAAGTATTGACCATTATCCATGGCCCTGTACAAAATAAAGGGATTTATCCCAAGCCAACACATTTGGCTAATTTCTCAATGACACAAAATATTAAAGTCTAAGCCCTATACATGCCATACACAAAAACAAGAATTCTAACTATACCGAGTGTTCAGGATGAGAGTGTGATCGTAACCTTTGACATCCGATGCTTCTCGAACTATGTAGGCGACACTATAAGAAAATGGAAAAGAGAGGGAGTAAGCATAAAACTTAGTAAGAAGCATGCAAATACATAGCAGCAACTATACCATTCATCAACATGCTCTTAATATAAAAAAGTTATAAGCACAACTTACTTCATCCCACTACACATCATATAATATATTTTGAACTCACGTCTCATACATATCGAATAAGTACATGTACCATTCACAACACGGATATACTTTTCTCTAAATTTTAAACCATAACTCTCACCGTTGAACCATTCAGAACGTTACCAGATATTCAATAAACCTCAACATGGGATAGGATGCTGATGCCATGTCCTGGACATGGTCTTACACTAGCTTAACTCGTAGCCGATGCATGTCCCAGACATGTCTTACACTGGCTTACATTTCGAGGCTGATGTATGTCCCAGACATGTCTTACACTAGCTCTCGTCTTACTGCCAATGCTATGTCCCGAACATGGTCTTACACTGGCTCTCGTAATGTGGCCGATGCATGTCCCAAACATGTCTTACACTAACTCACAATGGTCCGATTTATTTCCCATGGTTCAAACGACAATTTTGCTATCTTAATTAGCATCATGCCTTCTCATTTCCAAAACCAAGTAATTCATGCTAAATTAACTCATCGCATATAATGACAATGTAGTTGTAATATTTGCATACAACTTACCTCGGTTACAAAATATGGTGCCTAGACGGTTTAATCAATTTGTTTGGCATTCTCCCGGTCTAAGTTCGGATTTGGTATTCCTTGATCTATAATAAAAAAATTTACAATTTTAGTCACCTTATCGATCTAGGCGCCCAATAATCTATACTTAGGCAAAATGACCATTTTACCCCTACGCCTGAAAATTAATTTTTATCGAATTTCCTCCTATAAAAAGCCTATCCGAACCACTTTTACTCTTATAGCAATCCAAAATTTCCACTATCTCGGACATTTATCATAAAACTTTCAACTTATGCAAAATAGTCCCTACTAGGGTTTTCATGAGAAATCCCTTCACAAAAGTTGTTTATTACACATCTACTACTCATATTCTTTCATAAAATTTTAGAAAACTACACATATACTTTCATGGAAAAACCCTAAACTCTCAACCATTTTGCAAAATAGTCTCTTTAATAGAAAGCTTATGCTTTAAGGGGTCCAAAAATGTAAAAATCATCAACAAAAAGTATGTAAATCACTTACTTGCAAGAGAAATAAGTTGATAAAATTTTTGAAGCTCAAAACCCCTAAAAATGGATGAAAAATCAGTGGGAGAAGGAAGAATGAAAGAAAGAAAAGGTGATAGCTAGGTTTAGGCATTATTTTATTACACATTATGTCATCCCTTTACCTAATGTTGACTTTTCAACATTTTTTTGTCTCCCATGGCCGGCCAAGCTAAGATCTAAAGGTCTTTTTTCCCTTTAAAGACCCCAAGTTGAGATTCATGACAATTTGACACCTTTAGCTATCAATTTAAGACTTTTGTACTTTATGCGATTTAGTCCTTTTTTGCAATTTGGCACATAAACGTCAAAATTAACTCACCAAATTTTTTATACACTACTAATAACATGCTATGACTCTAAAATAATAATAAAATAAATTTTTTGAATTTGGATTTATGGTCCCGAGACCACTATTTTGACTAGCCCAAAATCAGCCTATTACAATTCTCATAGCCTCCTCGAGTTCCCATGTGGCTTTCTCGACTCCATGTCTATGCCACAAAACTTTCACGAGTGTTATACCCTTATTCCTCAACTGTTTGACTTCTCCAGCCAAAATCTTGAACGGTTCTTCACCATAAGTCATGTCCGGATGAATCTCAACCTCTGTTGGTGCAATCACATGCGAAGGGTCTGATCTATATCGACGTAGCATAGACACATGAAACACGTCGTGAATCTTTTCCAATTTTGGTGGCAAAGCCAATCGATAGGCAACCAGCCCTACTCTCTCAGTAACTTCATAAGGTCCTATGAAATGAGGACTCAACTTGCCTCTTCTACCAAATCTGAGAACTTTTCTCCTTGGGGATACTTTCAAAAACACTCGATCATTGACTGGAAATTCGATCTCTTTTCGTTTTAAATCTACATAGGATTTTTGCCTATCTGAGGCGGTCTTCAAACAGTCACGAATCACTTTAACTTTCTTTTCAGTCTCTTTGACTAAATCGACCCCGTGAATCTGACTCTCTCTAAGTTCAGTCCAATATAAAGGCGTTCAACACTTCCGCCCATATAAAGCCTCATATGGCACCATCTTCAAACTTGACTGATATCTATTGTTGCAGGCGAATTCAACCAATGATAAGTACCTTTCCCAACTACCTTGAAATTCGAGAACACAACACCGCAACATGTCTTCTAAAATCTGAATCACTCTTTCTGACTGACCGTCAGTTTGCGGGTGAAATGTCGTGCTAAAACTCAAATTTGTTCCCAATGCCTCTTGTAACTTTTTCCAAAATCTCAACGTAAATCTCGAGTCCCTGTAACACCCCGAACCCGAGACCGACACCGGAGTCGGACACGAGATGTTAACAAACTTTGAAAAAAAAAATTTTTCCAGACACTGCCCAGTCTGAGTACTAGTCGCTTCAAAAATCATATCTTGAGTTTCACAACTCGAAAATCAGTTTTGTGATTTTTCCCTGAAACTAGACTCATGTCCCCACCTATGTATTTTTTTCTAGAATTTTTGGTCGGGCCAATTAGTACAGTTTATTAGTCAAAGTCTCCCAAGTTACAGGGGTCGACTACACTGACCTTTACCCCTTACGACTGGGATATCTCTCAGCACAGAGCTTCAATACTGATGCCGTTTGCTTCTATGAAAACTAGACTCAGAGACGAATCCATACATATATGGTATGACCCCTAATTATCTCTGGTCAATTTATAGTGAATTTCCAAAGTCGGAACAGGGAATCCAGAAACTGTTCTGGCCCTGTTCCACAAGAACCCAAATATCTCTTACTGTACTGTTCCTATTATTGTTTCGTTACTTCCATATGAAAGTAGATTCATCAAGGTTCGATTACATAATTTATTCACTATTTAATTCCACTCCTACGAATTCTTGTGATTTTTCCAATCCACACCACTGCTGCTATCAGCTTCTGTTTTCAAAGTAAACCTTACCTAATTTGGGGTTTCATGGACCAACTAGGGCCTTGTCATACATAAGCCCACATATGATCATACTTAGCCATTCCAGTGGCTGATCATTTGCTCAACACTTCCATTCCAACATAGTTACATCATGAAACCATCTATACATTCATAAATACGAATGGTCTAATGCCATACTCCACTTCTACAAGCCATTTTCGCATGGCTGAACACTTATACATTTCATAAAGTACTCGAAAAACAACAATGGGTAGTCCTATACATGCCATAACAAAATTCAACCAAAATAGTACCCAAAAGAGCCTTTGATAGTGTGGGCGACTTCGACTTCAAGATCCCGAGTCCGATAGCTGGAGAACCAAAAATCTATAAAACAGAGGAGCAATGTAACGAGTAAGCAATTTATGCTTAGTAAGTTTGAGCAAGGAATTCCAGCATGCACAAAGAATATCACACATTTAACCAAACGGAATATTTCATAATACGCAATTTACCGATATCAAACTTGCTTCACAACATTAACAACCCTTATGTACATACACAATAAACTAACTTGGCCGAAGGCCGGTAGCTCGTTTATCAACTGAGCGAACATTTATTTGTAAGGGCTCGATTAAATTTAACACATACGTAACATACCCCCATATTGGGATGTTTTTCGAGTATTCGCTGGAATTTTACAGCAAGCTCATTCATTACCAAATCACGTACCTTCGGGATTTAACCGGATATAGCTCCTCGTTCAAATGCCTTCGGGACATAGCCCGGTTTTAGTAACTCACACAATGCCTTCGGGACATAACCCGGATTTAACAACTTGCACGAATGCCTTCGGGACTTAACCCGGATTTAATAACTCGCACGAATGCCTTCGGGACTTAACCCGGATTTAGTATCTCGCACAAAGGCCTTCGGATCTTAGTCCGGATATATTCACTTAGCACAAAGCCTTCGGGACTTAGCCCGGACAGCATTCAATTAATCATGCACATTCACATTTCATTTTCATTTGCGAAACTCAAACACAAGGCACATATCGTCCTTGCACATTCGGCTCAATAGCCACACATAGAGCATGATTTAATCACATTTTAATTTAAGCTCTCTTACTCAAGAACTTACCTCGGGTGTTGTCGAACGATTCCGCTAGCTATTCAACCACTTTTTCCTTCCCTTTATCGGATTTATTTCCCCTTTGCTCTTGAGCTTAATTAAACAAATAGATTGATTTCATCATTTAGGCATCAAAAAGATGAACACAAGGCACTTAGCCCATATTTATACATTAGACATTAAAGTCTCATACATGCAAAAATCATGCATCAACACAACATATTAGCTAATTTCTTTCCCCTTGGCCGAATATGCATGTCTATTTTTGGGGTCGATTTCAACACTTAATACACACATATACACACTAGTAAAGCATCCTCCCCCTTTTCATCAATTTAACACATGCATTGCTCATTAACATGCAAAGTTACATTCGGCCTTAGCACACATCTTGCTAGCCGATTCTTCTCCCTTTAGCAACCAATGCACATATGTGCTCACACAAAAATGCTAAAAAGGAGGTTCAAGAATCATCAAGCCATCATCACATGCATCATTAACAAGCTTCATATTTTGCATGCAATGGCATTAACACAACCTCCACCTAGGCCGAATGTTAACTCATCCTCATGCCTCATCACCACAACATCAAACACCAACCAAGAATGATGCATCCATGGTCAAGTGCCATTTCCATCACATAGCAAGATTTAGACCATGGGCTAGGTAGAACTCAAGCTAACAACTAAAACATGCATGCATCTCATGGAACATCATCAAACATACCTTAGCCTAGCTACATGCATGGCCGAATCTCTTCACCTTTCTTCTTCTTTCCTCCTTAAAATTTTTGGCCAAGGATGAACCAAAGGATGAGAAAATTTTTCTTTGTTTTTCTTTCTAGTTTTTGGCAAGCATGAAGATGAGAAAAGGATGAACAAAATTCCCCCCCTTTCTCTTCTTTAGCTCACGGCAATGGGGGACAAACACTACACACACATTTTTTTTCTTTTGTTTTCCATTTCTTTATTACCCATACTCCTTATTTTATTCTTCCACTAACAAAACATGTTTCATGACATGTTTTACCCATCCTTCCTTGTCATGGCCGGCCACTACTCTTTAGGGGGGAAATTTGACATGCAAGTCCCCCCTTTGTCCACATGCACTAATAGGTCCTCACACATTGACCTATCACATTTTAGAATTTTCTCACATAAGTCCTATTGACTAAATTCACATGAAATCAACCAAATTGAAGCTTGAAATTTTCACACATTCATAATTACATATTCTACACAATGAGTATCACATTCAAACATTTCGGTGACTCGGTTTAGCGGTCCCGAAACCACTTCCCGACTAGGGTCCACTTTGGGCTGTCACAACTCTCCCCCACTTAAGAAATTTTCGTCCTCGAAAATCTTACCGGTAAATAGGTTTGGGTATCATTCTTTCATCGAGCTCTCGGTCTCCCAAGTAGCTTCCTCGATCCCGTGTTTGAGCCATAACACCTTTACTAGCGGAACTCTTTTGTTTCGCAACTCCTTCACTTCACGAGCTAGGATACGCATCGGTTCTTCTTCATAGCTCATGTCGACTTGAATTTCAACCTCTGATGGGCTAATTATATGCGATGGATCAGATCGATAGCGTCGAAGCATCGAAACATGAAAGACGTCATGAATCTTTTCAAGCTCCGGGGGCAAAATCAATCTATACGCAACCGGACCAACTCGTTCGGAGATTTCGTACGGCCCAATAAATCTTGGGCTCAACTTGCCCTTACGGCCGAACCTGAGTATCTTTTTCCAAGGTGAAACCTTAAGGAACACTTTGTCTCCCACCTGATACTCGATGTCTTTTCGTTTCAAATCTGCGTACGATTTCTGACGATCCGTGGCTACCTTCAGACTTTCACGGATTACCTTTACTTTCTGTTCAGCATCTCTAATCAAATCAACTCCGAAAATTTTACTTTCACCGAGCTCGGTCCAAAACAATGGTGTACGGCATTTACGACCGTACAAAGCCTCGTAAGGTGCCATCTTAATACTTGATTGAAAACTATTGTTGTAAGCGAATTCAATCAAAGGTAAATACCGTTCCCATGAACTACTGAACTCGAGGATGCAACATCTCAACATATCCTCAAGTATCTGAATTATCCGCTCGGATTGACCATCGGTTTGGGGGTGAAAAGCAGTGCTAAAATGCAACTTGGTACCCAGAGCTTCTTGCAATTTCTTCCAAAATCGTGAGGTGAATCTCGGATCTCTATCCGACACGATAGAAACAGGTACCCCGTGTAATCTCACAATTTGATAAACGTACAATTCAGCTAGTTTATCCAATGAAAAATCCGTACGTACGGGGATGAAATGAGCCGACTTAGTCAGTCTATCAACAATAACCCATATCGCATCCTTCTTACTTGCTGACAAGGGCAGTCCGGACACAAAGTCCATTGTGACTCGATCCCATTTCCACTCGGGTATCATGATCGGCTGGAGTAATCCTGAAGGCACTTGATGTTCCGCTTTCACTTGTTGACATATTAAACATCTCGAAACAAAGTCAGAGATGTCCCGTTTCATACCATGCCACCAAAATTGACGTTTCAAATTGTTGTACATTTTCGTACTCCCCGGGTGAATTAACATTCGGCTACAATGGGCTTCGTTCAGAATCATCGAAATGAGTTCCGAATTCCTTGGAACACACAAACGATTTCTGAACCTCAAACAATCATCATCATCAATTTGAAACTCCGATTCCTCGTTCGGAAAACACTTAGCCCGTTTTGCAACCAATTCATCATCGACTTTCTGAGCTTCACGAATTTGGTGAGTCAATAATGGTTTAGCTTTTAATTCAGCTACTAACACATTGTCTGGTAAAACAGACAAATGCACGTTCATCGCTCGTAAAGCAAACAATGACTTCCGGCTTAAGGCGTCCGCAACCATGTTAGCCTCTCCCGGGTGGTAATCAATGACAAGCTCGTAATCTTTCAACAACTCAAGCCAACGTCTTTGTCGCAGATTCAAGTCTCGTTGAGTCATCAAATATTTGAGACTTTTGTGATCCGAACATACATGGCACTTCTCACCAAACAGATAATGTCGCCATATTTTTAAAGCAAACACGATGGCAGCTAGTTCGAGATCATGGGTCGGATAATTCCTCTCGTGTGGCTTCAATTGTCTCGACGCATAGGCCACGACTCGACCTTCTTGCATCAATACGCAACCCAACCCAAGTAGGGATGCGTCACTATAGATGACAAACTCTTTACCTGATTCGGATTGCACCAAAATTGGAGCTTCAGTCAAACGAGTTTTCAGTTGGTCGAAACTTTTCTGACATTTCTCCGTCCACTCGAACTTAACATCCTTTTGAAGTAGCTTCGTCATTGGTGTGGCTATCATCGAGAAACCTTTCACAAATCGTCGGTAATAACCGGCGAGCCCCAAAAAGCTCCGAACTTCAGTAACATTTCTCGGAGGTTTCCAGTCCAGTATGGCTGAAATTTTGTTCGGGTCAACTCGAATACCCGACGCGGATACCACATGACCCAAGAAGCTAACCTCTCTTAACCAGAACTCACACTTACTAAACTTAGCATATAACCGCTTATCCCGCAAAATTTGCAGCACTAGCCTCAGATGCTCAGCATGTTCGGTCTCGTCTCTTGAATAGACCAAAATGTCATCAATGAACACCACTATGAACCGATCCAAATACGGCCTGAAGATCCGATTCATCAAATCCATAAATACTGCAGGGGCATTAGTAAGCCCAAACGGCATCACTAAGAATTCGTAGTGACCATATCTCGTTCTGAAGGCAGTTTTAGGAATATCTGAATCTCGGATTCGCAACTGATAATAGCCCGATCTCAAATCTATTTTTGAGAACACTGAGGCTCCCTTCAGTTGGTCGAACAAATCATCGATACGCGGCAACGGATATTTGTTCTTTATCGTCACTTTATTCAGCTGGCGATAGTCAATGCACAACCTCATGGTTCCGTCCTTCTTTTTCACGAACAATACTGGTGCACCCCAAGGTGAGAAACTTGGTCGAGCGAAACCTCTATCCGTCAGTTCTTGCAACTGAGCTTTCAACTCCTTTAACTCGGTTGGTGCCATACGATACGGAGCTATCGAAATCGGCGTAGTCCCAGGTACAAGCTCAATACCAAACTCTACCTCCCGAACAGGTGGTAAACCCGGTAATTCTTCCGGAAAAACATCCGGGACTTCACAAACCACCGGCACAGATTCGGGTTTCTTTTCTAATTCTTTGTCATCAAGTACATACGCAAGGTATGCTTCGCACCCTTTTCTTACATATTTCTGTGCCAACATTGCTGATATTACAGCTGGCATCCCCTCCAAGTCCGCAGACTCAATTGGGACTACTTCGTTATTTGCGCACCTCAAATCAATAGTCTTGCTCTTGCAATTCACAATCGCATCATGCGCGGTCAACCAATCCAAACCAAGGATAACATCAAATTCATCAAACGGCAAAAGCATCAAGTCCGCCGGAAAACAGGAACCTCGAATTTCCAGGGGACATTTCTCACACACTTTGTCGACAAGCACGTAATGACCCAAGGGATTTGACACCCGAATTACAAACTCAGTAGACTCAATAGGTAAAGTCTTACTGGATGCTAAGGTTTCACATATGTAAGAATGAGTAGAACCGGGGTCAATCAAAGCAATTACATTAGTATCAAAGAGAGTGAATGTACCGGTAATAACATCAGGCGAAGAAGCATCCTCGCGGGCACGTATAGCATAAGCTCTAGCAGGCGCACGAGCTTCGGATCTGGTTATATCATCTCTAAATCCTCTCTGACCACCACTAGCATTGCCCGTATTTCTAGATGGTCTACCTCGAGCAGTGGTAGCACCCGGTTTCCCACTCTGATTTTCATTCTGTTCAAACAACCTCGGGCAATCTTTAATGAAGTGGTCAACTGATCCGCACTTGTAACAGGAGCGGTCAGGGAATCTACAACTCCCCGAATGCCATTTACCGCAATATCGACACTTCGTTCTATCTCGACATTCATTCCCAACACTGGCGACCGAAGTGCCTCGTGTACCCACAAGGGGTCGATCACGATCTCGTCTAAAAAGGCCCGAAGTGCCTCTAAACTGGCCCGTATCATCTCGAAATCTCTTCGATGTCTGTTGAAGAGACCTTCCCGAGGATCTTTTACGAAACTCTCCAGTTCCCTCATCAACTCTTTGCTTTTCTTTTCTAAGCTCTTCGGCTTTACAAGCTCGTTCAACAAGTACCATGAACTCTCGTATTTCAAGAACGCCAACGAACATTTTTATATCTTCATTCAGCCCATCCTCGAAGCGTTTACACATAATAGCTTCGGACGAAACACATTCCCGAGCGTATTTGCTAAGTCTAACAAATTTTTGCTCGTAATCAGTAACCGACATGGAGCCTTGCTTAAGCTCAAGAAATTCCTTCCGTTTTTGATCAACAAATCTCTGACTGATATACTTTTTCCGAAACTCAGTTTGGAAAAACTCCCAAGTTACTTGCTCTCGGGGCACAACAGAAGTCAGAGTACTCCACTAATAGTAGGCAGAATCACGTAGCAAGGAGATAGCACACTTTAGGCATTCATCGGGTGTACAAGATAGCTCATCGAGTACCCGGATAGTGTTGTCCAGCCAAAATTCAGCTTGCTCGGCATCATCGCTATCCATAGCCTTAAATTCAGTAGCCCCATATTTTCGGATTCTGTCAACTGGGGGCTTATTTGACCTTATTTGGTCCGTTACCGGTGGTATTGTAGGTGCGGGGGTAGTATTTGTCGGGAATGGAGGTTGTGGAACAGCCATATTAGTTCGAATGTATTGGTTAAACCAATCATTCATCACGCTATAGAATGCTTGTCTAGCTTCATCATTCGGATTACTAGCATTAGGTTGAGAGTCTACCGGCACTGCCCCTTGCGCGGGAGCAGGCCCTACACTCTCAAGATCATCAGCTACCTCTCAGTCACGATCGGGATCCATTACTATAAACACATTTACAATTGTCAGAAATCACCACACTATCAAGTAATCACATAAAATGGCATGTATAGCTAGACCCAACACATTACGGTAGTCCTAGAATCGACTAAACCGTAGCTCTGATACCAATAAAATGTAACACCCCGAACCCGAGACCGACACCGGAGTCGGACACGAGATGTTAACAAACTTTGAAAATTTTTTTTTTCCAGACACTACCCAGTCTGAGTACTAGTCACTTCAAAAATCATATCTTGAGTTTCACAACTCAAAAATCAGTTTTGTGATTTTTCCCTGAAACTAGACTCATGTCCCCACCTATGTATTTTTTTCTAGAATTTTTGGTCGGGCCAATTAGTACAGTTTATTAGTCAAAGTCTCCCAAGTTACAGGGGTCGACTACACTGACCTTTACCCCTTACGACTGGGATATCTCTCCTCACAGAGCTTCAATACTGATGCCGTTTGCTTCTATGGAAACTAGACTCAGAGACGAATCCATACATATATGGTATGACCCCTAATTATCTCTGGTCAATTTATAGTGAATTTCCAAAGTCGGAACAGGGAATCCAGAAACTGTTCTGGCCCTGTTCCACAAGAACCCGAATATCTCTTACTGTACTGTTCCTATTATTGTTTCGTTACTTCCATATGAAAGTAGATTCATCAAGGTTCGATTACATAATTTATTCACTATTTAATTCCACTCCTACGAATTCTTGTGATTTTTCCAATCCACACCACTGCTGCTATCAGCTTCTGTTTTCAAAGTAAACCTTACCTAATTTGGGGTTTCATGGACCAACTAGGGCCTTGTCATACATAAGCCCACATATGATCATACTTAGCCATTCCAGTGGCTGATCATTTGCTCAACACTTCCATTCCAACATAGTTACATCATGAAACCATCTATACATTCATAAATACGAATGGTCTAATGCCATACTCCACTTCTACAAGCCATTTTCGCATGGCTGAACACTTATACATTTCATAAAGTACTCGAAAAACAACAATGGGTAGTCCTATACATGCCATAACAAAATTCAACCAAAATAGTACCCAAAAGAGCCTTTGATAGTGTGGGCGACTTCGACTTCAAGATCCCGAGTCCGATAGCTGGAGAACCAAAAATCTATAAAACAAAGGAGCAATGTAACGAGTAAGCAATTTATGCTTAGTAAGTTTGAGCAAGGAATTCCAGCATGCACAAAGAATATCACACATTTAACCAAACGGAATATTTCATAATACGCAATTTACCGATATCAAACTTGCTTCACAACATTAACAACCCTTATGTACATACACAATAAACTAACTTGGCCGAAGGTCGGTAGCTCGTTTATCAACTGAGCGAACATTTATTTGTAAGGGCTCGATTAAATTTAACACATACGTAACATACCCCCATATTGGGATGTTTTTCGAGTATTCGCTGGAATTTTACAGCAAGCTCATTCATTACCAAATCACGTACCTTCGGGATTTAACCGGATATAGCTCCTCGTTCAAATGCCTTCGGGACATAGCCCGGTTTTAGTAACTCACACAATGCCTTCGGGACATAACCTGGATTTAACAACTTGCACGAATGCCTTCGGGACTTAACCCGGATTTAATAACTCGCACGAATGCCTTCGGGACTTAACCCGGATTTAGTATCTCGCACAAAGGCCTTCGGATCTTAGTCCGGATATATTCACTTAGCACAAAGCCTTCGGGACTTAGCCCGGACAGCATTCAATTAATCATGCACATTCACATTTCATTTTCATTTGCGAAACTCAAACACAAGGCACATATCGTCCTTGCACATTCGGCTCAATAGCCACACATAGAGCATGATTTAATCACATTTTAATTTAAGCTCTCTTACTCAAGAACTTACCTCGGGTGTTGTCGAACGATTCCGCTAGCTATTCAACCACTTTTTCCTTCCCTTTATCGGATTTATTTCCCCTTTGCTCTTGAGCTTAATTAAACAAATAGATTGATTTCATCATTTAGGCATCAAAAAGATGAACACAAGGCACTTAGCCCATATTTATACATTAGACATTAAAGTCTCATACATGCAAAAATCATGCATCAACACAACATATTAGCTAATTTCTTTCCCCTTGGCCGAATATGCATGTCTATTTTTGGGGTCGATTTCAACACTTAATACACACATATACACACTAGTAAAGCATCCTCCCCCTTTTCATCAATTTAACACATGCATTGCTCATTAACATGCAAAGTTACATTCGGCCTTAGCACACATCTTGCTAGCCGATTCTTCTCCCTTTAGCAACCAATGCACATATGTGCTCACACAAAAATGCTAAAAAGGAGGTTCAAGAATCATCAAGCCATCATCACATGCATCATTAACAAGCTTCATATTTTGCATGCAATGGCATTAACACAACCTCCACCTAGGCCGAATGTTAACTCATCCTCATGCCTCATCACCACAACATCAAACACCAACCAAGAATGATGCATCCATGGTCAAGTGCCATTTCCATCACATAGCAAGATTTAGACCATGGGCTAGGTAGAACTCAAGCTAACAACTAAAACATGCATGCATCTCATGGAACATCATCAAACATACCTTAGCCTAGCTACATGCATGGCCGAATCTCTTCACCTTTCTTCTTCTTTCCTCCTTAAAATTTTTGGCCAAGGATGAACCAAAGGATGAGAAAATTTTTCTTTGTTTTTCTTTCTAGTTTTTGGCAAGCATGAAGATGAGAAAAGGGTGAACAAAATTCCCCCCCTTTCTCTTCTTTAGCTCACGGCAATGGGGGGACAAACACTACACACACATTTTTTTTTCTTTTGTTTTTCATTTCTTTATTACCCATACTCCTTATTTTATTCTTCCACTAACAAAACATGTTTCATGACATGTTTTACCCATCCTTCCTTGTCATGGCCGGCCACTACTCTTTAGGGGGGGAAATTTGACATGCAAGTCCCCCCCTTTGTCCACATGCACTAATAGGTCCTCACACATTGACCTATCACATTTTAGAATTTTCTCACATAAGTCCTATTGACTAAATTCACATGAAATCAACCAAATTGAAGCTTGAAATTTTCACACATTCATAATTACATATTCTACACAATGAGTATCACATTCAAACATTTCGGTGACTCGGTTTAGCGGTCCCGAAACCACTTCCCGACTAGGGTCCACTTTGGGCTGTCACAGTCCCTATCCAAATTAATTGACAAAGGTACCTTGTGCAATCTCATAATTTCAGAAACATACAAGTCAGCCAATCTCTCAAGGGAGTAGTATGTACGCACGGGTATAAAATACGCCGAATTTGTTAGCCTATTCACAACAACGCAAACATCATCCTTTTTCTTCGGGGTTAATGGCAGACCTGTCACAAAATCCATAGTAATTCGATCTCACTTCCACTCGAGAACCGTGATAGGCTGAAGTAGACCCGAAGGTACTTAGTGTTCAGCCTTCACTTGCTAACACACAAGACACTTGGAAATGAACTCAAAAATGTCTCTTTTCATTCCCGACCACCAGTACATTTTCTTTAGGTCATTGTACATTTTTACACTACCCGGGTGGATAGACAAGCAACCACTATTTGCCTCTCGTAGAATCTTCTGTATAAGCTCGTTGTCCTTGGGTACACAAACTCTATCTTTGAACATTATACATCCATCGGTATCAATACGAAATTCAGATTCTTTTCCCGTCTCGCATTAAGCCATCTTAGCTTGCAACTTCTTACCACCTTTCTGAGCTTCACGGATCTCTTGTAGAAACGTCGATCTAGCTCTCAACTCTGTTAGAGCTGAACCATCGTTAGACACAGTCAATTGAGTATTCATGGCTCTTAAGGCGAACAATGTCTTTCTACTCAAAGCGTCGGTGACTACATTCGCCTTTCCCGGGTGATAGTCAATCATTAGCTCATAATCCTTTATTAGCTCTAGCCACCTTCGTTGTCATAGATTCAACTCCTTTTGAGTCATCAAATACTTGAGACTTTTGTGATCGGTAAATACTCGGCATTTCTCACCATACAAATGGTGTCTCCAAATTTTCAACGCGAACAAGATGGCTGCCAACTCTTGATCGTGGGTCGGGTAGTTTTTCTCATGTGGCTTCAGCTGTCTCGAAGCGTAAGCTATAACCTTACCTTCTTGCATAATCACGCACCCCAAACCATTCAAGGAGGTGTCGCTATATATCACAAACTCCTTGCCCGACTCCGGCTGTACTAACACTGGGGCTTCGGTCAACAAAGTCTTTAATTTCTCAAAACTCTGTTGGCACTTTTCGGTCCATTTGAACTTGACATCTTTTTGCAGCAGCCTTGTCATCAGAGTAGCTATCATAGAGAATCCGTTTACAAACCGTCTATAGTATCCGGCCAAACCCAAAAAGCTTCGAACCTCTGTCATATTCCTCGACAGTTTCCACTCAACAATAGCCGAGATCTTGCTTGGGTCAACTCTGATCCCATCACCCGACACAATGTTCCCTAGAAATCTGACCTCCTTAAGCCAGAATTCACTCTTACTAAACTTGGCGTAAAACTGCTTGTCTCTCAAGGTTTGTAAAACTGTTCTCAAATGTTTTGCGTGCTCACTCTCATTACGTGAATAAAGCAATACGTCATCGATAAAAAAGACGACGAACTTATCTAGATATGGTCAGAAAATGCGATTCATTATGTCCATAAAAATCGCTAGGCGTTCGTTAAGCCAAAGGGTATGACGAGGAACTCATAGTGCCCGTACCTTGTCCGAAATGCAGTTTTCGGTACATCTTACTTCTTAACCCTTAACTGGTAATATCCTGACCTTAGGTCAATCTTGAAAAATACAGTGGCTCCCTTCAACTGACCGAATAGGTCATTGATCCTTGGCAAAGGATACTTGTTATTCACAGTTACCTTGTTGAGTTGTCTATAGTCGATATATAACCTTATCGACCCGTCTTTCTTTTTTACAAAAAGTACCGGAGCACCCCACAGTGAATAGCTTAGTCTCACAAAGCCCTTATCTGTTAACTCTTGCAACTATACCTTCAACTCTTTCAATTCTATGTGAGCCATCCTATACAGAGCGATCGAGATAGGTGCCGTACCAGGGACCAATTCGATACCAAATTCAACTTCCCTAGCTAGAGGTAATTCAGGCAACTCTTCCAGAAACACATCTATAAACTCACAAACCACTAGCACCGATTCAATCTTCGAGTCAGAAACTTGAGTATTCAGCACAAAAGTGAGATAAGCCTCATATCCTTTCCTCAAATACTTCTCAGCAGTCAAAGATGATATAATCATGGGCAAGTTATCTGATTCATTTGGCCAAATTCGAAGAATATTCTCGTCTTCACATTTTAATTCGATAACTTTTCTCCCACAGTCCACTACAACACTATGAGAAGTCAACCAATCCATCTCAAGAATTACATCAATTTATTAAACTGTAATAATATCAAGTTAGCCAGAAAACAATGACCTATAATTGTCAAAGGACAATTTCTACACACTTGGTCTACTAGAACATGTCTGCCTAAAGGGTTGGATACTTTTATCATAAATTCAGTGGACTCTACTAGCATGTTCATACGGGATATCAATTCCATACAAATATAAAAGTGGGTAGACCCTGGGTCAATTAAAGCAACAACAGACATATCATGGATAAAGAAGGTACCCATGATCACGTCGGGAGACTCTGCCTCTTTACGGGCACGAATAGTGTAAGTCCTTGCAGGCGCTCTGCCCTCAAACCTCACTGTAACATCTTTTGGTGCACCTCTGCTGATAGCCCTGCTTCTAGGGTTCCTTTGTGGTCTACCCCTCAAAGGAGCACTACTTGCTCTCATATCTTGCTTTTTCTCATTGTCATCAAGCTTAGAACAGTCTCGGATGAAGTGGTCCAATGACCCACATTTGAAGCACCCTCTTTCCTTGCCTCGACACTCGCTGAAATGGCGCCTACCACATTGTGGACATTTTGGCCTATTTGGACGAGCACTGCCAACACTCGCGACAGAAGTGGTCTGGGCTTTAGAAGCTATGTTCTGCAGGTTCTTGTTCCTATTCGAGAACCCCACTGAAGCATTCGATCGGGTGTTAAATTCCTTCGATCTCTTAGATGAGGACTAATGTGATTTCCTCATCTATCTTTTCTTTGAATCACGTGACTCAATAGCCGCATTCCTCCTCTTTTTAACAAACTCCTCTGCTTTGCATGCTCTCTCAATGAGTATCACAAATTCCCTTAATTCTAATATGCCAACAAATACTCAGATATCCTTATTTAAACCATCCTCAAACCTTTTACACATGGTAGCTTCAATGGATACGCACTCCATACATACTTGCTGAGTTTCTCAAACTCACATTCATATTCTGCTACTGTCATACGGCCTTGCTTTAACTCTAGAAATTCTTTCCTCTTTTGGTCTATGAACCTCTGGCTAATATACTTCTTTCAAAACTTTTCCTGGAAGAATTCCCAAGTTACTCTTTCTCTCGGTACAACAGACACGATAGTATTCCACCATTGGTAGGCCAAGTCTCGTAGGAGTGACACCACACACTTCACGCACTCTTCAGGCATGCACAACAGTTCATCAAATACCCTGATGGTATTCTCCAACCAAAACTCTGCTCTCTCTGGGTCATCATCTATGTTAGCCCGGAATTCCTCTGCCCCTTACTTTCGTATCTTGTCTACCGGGGGCTTTTCCTTCCTAAACATGTTCGCTCATTGTGGAGCTACAGGAGCATACTAAGTAATCGAAAGAGGTGGGGGAGGTAGAGTGTTTGGATTTGCACGAACAAACTTCGTGTACCAAGCATCCATCATTCAGAGATAGGCTTCTTTAGCCCCTCCGTCTTGGCCCATATTCATGGGCTCCCTCTCAACTGGCACGGTCCTTTCAGTAAGAGCCGCGCGTTACTCTCTATGCCATCCGCCATAGCTCTATCAAGTTCCATTTACTATATGAAAATACAATTTATAATCGTCAGTAGTCGTCACACTATCAATATACAGTTATGGCTTGTATAGCTAGACTTGTACTCATGCTAGGTTAGTTTAGAACCGACTAAATCGTAGCTCTGATACCACTAAATATAACACCCCACACCCATACCCTATGCTCGTGTCCTTTGCCTGTGTGGAATTAATTTCAATTTTGAACCTACAGGGGTTTTCATACGGCCTGGCACACGCCCGTGTCCTTGGTCCGTGTCCCTCACACGGCCATGACATGCCCGTGTTCTAGCCCGTGTGCAAAAACCTAGACATTCTGTTTCTAACGTTAGCAATTCTTAAGGGTCACACGACTAAGGCACACGCCCGTGTGCTAAACCGTGCCCTTCACATAGCTAAGACACACGGTCGTGTCTCTGTCCGTGTGTTTACTATCATACGTACTGACTTGCAATTTTTACGTGTATGAGACACACAGCCAGATCACACTACCTGATCATACTCCCGTGTGCTTACCCGTGTGGGAAAAATGAGGCTATTTACCAAGCCTCTTTGCCACCCTTGCATACATAACCTGTATAAAATCACTCTATGCCAATACAATGATACATCACATAATCAAAATAGCCACCATGGACAACATTTCATTTGTGCAATTTACTTATCCATGAAAATATCATCTTCAATTTATAAATATCAAAATGAGTATTAACCATTATCCATGGCCCTATACAAAATAAAGGGATTTATCCCAAGCCAACACATTTGGCTAATTTCTCAATGACACAAAATATTAAAGTCTAAGCCCTATACATGCCATACGCAAAAACAAGAATTCTAACTATACTGAGTGTTCAGAATGATAGTGTGATCATAACCTCCGATGTCCGATGATTCTCGAGCTATGTAGGTGACACTATAAGAAAATGGAAAAGAGAGGGAGTAAGCATAAAGCTTAGTAATAAGCATTCAAATACATAGCAACAACTTACCATTCATCAACATACTCTTAATATAAAATAGTTATAAGCACAACTTACTCTTCACATCCTACTACACATCATATAATATATTTTGAACTCACGTCTCATACATACCGAATAAGTACATGTACCATTTACAACACGGTTATACTTTTCTCTAAATTTTAAACCATAACTCTCACCGTTGAACCATTCAGAACATTATTGGATATTCAATAAACCTCAACATGGGATAAGATGCCAATGCCATGTCCCAGACATGGTCTTACACTAGCTTAACTCGTAACCGATGCATGTCTCAGACATGTCTTACAATAGCTTACATCTCGAGGCTGATGCATGTCTCAAACATATCTTACACTAGCTCTCGTCTCACTGCCAATGCCATGTCCCGAATATAGTCTTACACTGGCTCTCGTAATGTGGCCGATGCATGTCCCAGACATGTCTTACACTAGCTCACAATGGTTCATACATCATGGCATAAATATCCGATTTATTTCCTATGGTTCAAACGAGAATTCTGCTATCTTAATTAGCATCATGCCTTCTCATTTCCAAAATCAAGTAAATCATGCTAAATTAACTCAGCGCATATAATGACAATGTAGTTGTAATATTTGCATACAACTTACCTCGGTTACAAAATACGGTGTCTAGACGGTTTAATCAATTTGTTTGGCATTCTCCCGGTCTAAGTTCAGATTTGGTATTCCTTGATCTATAATAAAAAAAATTTACAATTTTAGTCACCTTATCGATCTAGGCGCCCAATAATCTATACTTAGGAAAAATGACCATTTTACCCCTACGCCTGAAAATTAATTTTTATCGAATTTCCTCCTATAAAAAGCCTATCCGAACCATTTTTACTCTTATAGCAATCCAAAATTTCCACTATCTTGCACATTTATCATAAAACTTTCAACTTATGCAAAATAGTCCCTACTAGGGTTTTCATGAGAAATCCCTTCACAAAAGTTGTTTATTACACATCTACTACTCATATTCTTTCATAAAATTTCAGAAAACTACACATATAATTTCATGGAAAAACCCTAAACTCTCAACCATTTTGCAAAATAGTCTCCTTAATAGAAAGCTTATGCTTCAAGGGGTCCAAAAATGTAAAAATCATCAACAAAAAGTATACAAATCACTTACTTGCAAGAGGAATAAGTTGCTAAAATTTTTGAAGCTCAAAACCCCTAAAAATGGATGAAAAACCAGTGGGAGAAGTAAGAATTAAAGAAAGAAAAGATGATAGCTAGGTTTATGCATTATTTTATTACACATTATGTCATCCCTTTACCTAATGTTGACTTTTCAACATTTTTTTGTCTCACATGGCCGGCCAAGCTAAGATATAAGGATATTTTTTACCTTTAAAACCCCCCAAGTTGAGATTCATAACAATTTAACACCCTTAGCTATCAATTTAAGACTTTTGCACTTTATGCGATTTAGTCATTTTTTTGCAATTGGGCTCATAAACGTCAAAATTAACTCATCAAATTTTTCGTACACTACTAATAACTTGCTATGACTCCAAAATAATAGTAAAATAATTTTTTTGACTTCATATTTGTGGTCCCGAGACCACCATTTTGATTAGCCCCAAAATCGAGTTGTTACAGTATTCTCCAAACTTAGGAACTTTCACGATTTGTAACACAATTATCTGAAGTTCGAATGGATGACTTAAATGTCATGTTTATCAAAAGAAATTCATTATTTGAGTTGAGAATTATGAACTGACTAGCATTTTTTCAACCAACAAATCCAGTATCAGAATTTGCCAAAGGACGAACCCGCTTGGGAATTGTTCCAAGATCAATCAATAAGGGAATCTAACAAAGGTAAGATTCGTATGTAGATCAATCTAAGAGATCAATTATTATAGGAATTTGTCGAGAGTGGTTTCGATATGAAGATATTCTATGAAATGCATCAGTTTCTATCTCCAAAGAGATTGTGAAATAGATCTGCAATGACAAGTGAATATTGTAGTTCGTCAGACAGGTGGAATAAATGTATGACCAGCAAGTGTAGAAACGAGCGTATATGAATTCTCCAAGAAAAAGGGAAAGTAACCGCCAACATTAGAAAAGAAATTCAGAACTCTTCAAATGGAGAAGATTTAACGAAAAATGTTCAAGGTAATCTTGGTTAAAATTCACTAAGTTCATGCAAACTTATAAACGTCTATTTATGATGTAAGTACCGAGAAACAGGTCAGTTATTCATGAGAGACCAAGCCAAGAATGCGCCATGGAGGCTGCTCAAGTGGCGTTATTATACATACAGAGGACATTGTAGGGATATAGCAAATTGTATTCTATGCCATATTGGAGTCCATCTTTAACAAAGTTTTATATTGGAGTCTATCTTTAACAAAGTTTTAAGTCATAATGAATTGTATACCATATTTAAGTTTCAAGGTATTTAATGAGTACTTCTTTTTAATAGTTGTGAAGAAATAAACAAGAAGTTTGTTGTATTTAAGTTACTCTAGTTTTAAAATATTTATTAAGTGTTTAAGTCTTGTAGCACCCAATATTCGGATCCAATAATTCGGTTCGGGTAAAAGGTGTAACATTGTAACACCCCGATACTTAACCTGATTGTCGGGTCTCAGTTACAAGATGTCACATTCATTGTCGAAGTAAATACGATCAATCACATTCAATTTATACCATTAATGCTTAAATTAGACCAAAATATAAATTTAATACAATATACATTCATCACCGGGTCTTACACAAGGTTATGAAAGCTCAAATAGTGACCTAAAGTTAAAAAAGGACCAAATTGTAAAATTTTCAAAATATAGTGTTGACATCGTGACGTCAACATTTGCACATCATGACGCCGCTAAATAGTTTGTCACATCATGATGTCAGACCACTCGACATCGCAATACCACTTACTGTGTTGGCCTCGTCGAGACGACAGGGTTCCTCATCTCACTATGACATTATAGGTCTTTTCTTGTCACAACGGCATTCAAACGACGTCACAACATAACATAGTGTTTTTGCAATTTATGCAAAACAAAAACTTACAATTATTTCAACCAAGTTTTAACTTATTCAAAACCTATACCAATTAATAAATTCAACATTTTGGCATCAGCTCATGTGTATAATTACCTAATTCATCAATAAGCAAATTTCTTATACCTATAAGGTAACAACCTAAAGTATTACTTTCAAAACATGCACATTCATACCAAAATCATCAAGGCTTTTAATATTATGGCATCCATATATAGTCATACCAATGTAAGTCATTTTACCAACTATATCTAATCAACCAAACTTATACATTAGTCTTTTGAACCATAAATGTATATAAACATAAAGTGTACCAAACTTGACTCAGCCTAGCTATATGCCTTAAAACCAAAAAATGAGATCTATACAAACGTTGTTGAGTTCGGGATCTTGATTGGATACTAAAGTTGATGCTTGGGATCTCACTTTAAACCTAACCTGCGCACGAGATATAAAATCGTACGTTGAGCGACAAAGCTCAATGGTATTCCTATAATTCAAAAAGTAAATGCAAGTTAAATAATTTAAAACACTTAATCAACATGTAATTCAAAAAATTTCCAAACATCATGAAATAAGGTAACATTTGAATAATGTAAATTATTCAATTCACATTTTATCTACTACACTTCGTTGTAACACGTCAAACCCAATCCTTTAGGAGGATCTGAATGTGACGTGTCACTACTCGGAAATCATTTTCTTAAATTGTTTCTGGCGTAAACATTATGAAACCATAGTGTTTGAAATAAACCTTTAGTAAAATATGTAAAATAAAGTATAAGCCAAATGGCGTGTAGGATTTCAGTAATATATATTTTATCAACCTAAAATAAAAGTACTTTTAAATCATTCCATAAATTTTAATGACACTTTATTGATTCGTAACTTTTCAACATCAGTCTTAATTACAATTTCTTTCCAAAATACAATCAAACATCTATTGGAAAAACGAGTTTAGAAGACATAGGGGAAAATAAATTTAGGGAAAAAATAGAGTTTTAATTTTTTTTCCAAAAACAAGATCTTGGTTGTGATATCTCAAGTAATAAACACTTAATCAAAATTATACCTTTTCGATTCATCTAAAATGAGCACTTTGATCGAGTAGTCTTCTCCGCTATCCTCAAGCTCACGTCTATCGAGTTTAAACTAGCTTCGAATCAAAAAAGTTTTCACAAAAATTACCAGTGGGGTAATTTTGCAATTTCTCTAAACTTTTTGCTCAAGTCATAAATTAGAAAAATATCTCTAGAAATTTTCTAGAATAATCTCTTCAGAGCATTTTCTCTCTACAACTTTCTCTTGAATTCAAGTGTGTGTAAATAATTACCCAATGCTCTCTTTTTATATGGAGAGTTTAGAGAGTTCAACAATGATTAAACTTAATCACTTTAATATTTATTAATATAATATTTATCAAGTTAAATATTAGATTAAATTTAATAGTAAATCTTATTAAAATAATAAAATATTTATCTACAAGGTAAACAGTAAATTAAATTTAATATTAAACTATTAAAATAATACTATTTTTGAAATAGTTAATCTAAAATCAAATTCTCTGGTGGAGTCCCAGTAGGAGTGAAAGTTTTCCACTACTCAACCACCAATGACCAAACGCCACCGGCCACCAAGACGCCGCAGCCGCCAGCACCACCGTGTCCGGTGATGTACGTGCTACACCCCCGAGTTGGTTCGACTACCGCCAATTTGGTCCAGGTCAATGACGACCTGACCGATCCGGTCTAGCCGCCAGTTGGACCGTTGGCCCAATTTTACATACAGTGCCTTGTTCGACCATTTTTTGGGTCCTGGTTTCAGTTTTGGGCTCCCGGGCCCAATTTACGATCTTAGGTCTAATTTTCAACTTCACTTACTCATTAGGACAATTCTTTGACTTGAAAATTAACTTCAAAAAATGTCATATTAATTTTAATTTATTTGATTAATTTAATTTCACTTGATCAAAATTAATTTTTCCAAAAATCACTTGGACTTTCCAAATTAATTTTTCAAGAAAATTCTTTAATCAAATTCTCTAGTTGAACAATTCTCGTGACCACCTAATTTAATTCCACATTGAATAAATTGACTTAATTAAATTATTCCCAAAGTCGTAGAATTTTCTTCTGATTCAAATGCAATCCAACTGAGCTTTTGTTGAGCTAGCAAAGAGACCAATCAAACATATACAATTAGGCTCTGGTGATTTCAATTATGTCCAGAAGTATCGTTCCGATAATTCACAATTACTTAGTCATGGAGTTAGTCCAGAAGTACCATGATTGAAAACTCATTATTATATACTCTTTACGAAAGCAATTCATTCAACTGCTTTGTCCAATGACCTCGTCATATGTGTGTTACCCTCATATGATATCCTTGATTCATTTGAGTTAAATCCGTTCACTTAATACAATCTTATTTTATCTAATTGTTACCATTGTGTCTTCTTAATGATTAATATGATCACTGTCAACAAATGGCTATGGTAAATTGATTGTCCAAGAACAAGCAACCCGTGGCCACGTTTCATATTTATCAATCCACACAATGCCAATGAGAGGATATCATTAACTCTTTAATTGAGCTATGAATTCCACTGTTGCTAGTAAAGCCATGCCATACACAAGTCATGTATCCAACATACTGGTTATGGGCTCGATCATCTTTAGAGTAGAAGCCTCCACTTATATCAAAGCACATGAGTTGCATATGCATGGTTAGTGACTATCTCAGGATTTAGGTAAATCACACTATGAATGTCACAAGTAAATTAATTCACAAATAGATTCAGAATTAATTCATCTTGGGTCCAGTCTAATGTATCATTCTACCAATGAATACATCTATGTTTCTACTCGTGGAGTCAACTGCACCGATAGTCAAGACTAGCCATCTGCCCAATTGAAAATTTAGACGACATAATAATCCTTTTTAGTATTTGAATCAAATTATCACTTTGATTGTTTTACAAGATTGTGGACTCATTTAGATTATCTACTGATGTAAGTTTTCTTTCTCGCAAACATTCTTTACAATGCTACTTATCTTCAATTTGAACTTTAAACAATCAATAAGCTAATATTTACTTGTCACAATTTCACTATGCATGAAAAATATAAAAGATAGAAAGTACAAAAGACATAATAGTGAAATGTGAAATTAACTTTATTTATTTATTCATCTTTCAAATAAATAGAAAATAGTTACATGTCTACTACAATATGGGCACATTTCCCAACAACATCACCCTTATCATGCATATACAAAACAACAGAAGTCTTACAGCAGTAGATGTCCTCCGACGTAGTCTAACAGAATGTCTTCTTCAATAGTAAGCTTGAGAAGGAAAAAGGGAAACATTGTAAGTTCAAAAAAACTTAGTGCGTTCCAAAAAAAGTCTTATCAATAACAACTGATACTTCAAACAAATCATTTTAAGAGTCAAACACAATCACACAGTTCACTAGATTGCAAGTACCATACAAAGATGCTATATACGTCATTTTACTATTCCTTTGGTGCATGCACTATGCCCATATGACTATACAGATAAACCTTTCCCATGCCATCAACATACTCAAATCCTCTGTCAGATTCATATCATATATTTCATTTATATTCCTTTGTTTGTATCCTTTATCGTGATTTACCAATATGGTTTGCAACATATATTTGCCCTATCAAAGGCTACACAATTATTTTCATGTATCGCGATCTGCTAGTTCAATGTACATTCTATTGAAGGCATCATCATGATTATTTTCCTTAACATCATTTCCATGATTCAGTCCATATCATTCTTGTCAAAAGCAATAGGTGGTGGCTTAAGCATGAAGAATGGTTCTTACACTTTAATACAGGCGTTACAGACCCAGACTGACAACTCTAAACAACCACTTTTCATATACACACACTTTACCGTTATAGAGCATGAGCACTTACCCTACACGAAATATCCTCATATATTTAAGCACAAATCAAATTATTCCACTAACACTCTTGATTTTCGTGATTAAGTGAACTTATCATCATTTAAGTCCTATCAACTACAGTATCCTAGTTTCATTCTAACCAGTTCTCACTTGGCTAACTAAATAATCTTATTAAAATAATAAACAAATCGATAAACTGCAAACTTAACGAACTAACTTAAACATCTGGGATGGCGTATACTTAACAAAACACCTGGCCATGCAAATTCATCATCAAATGTCCGGGTATTGGAAGATGGCATAGAGTATCCCAGCAAAGATGTTTTTCTTCCTGCACTGAAGGGGTACAGTTTCAAGAACGGCGTAAACTATCACGTCATAAAATCTCATTCGGAGAAATTCAAGGAAAATTATGCAATGTGCGACAAAAGATCAAATGGAAAATCATGGCATCATTTTGGAAGAAGATAGACTTCTGAATGATAAAGAAGTATTCTGGTCTATATACTTGTGTTACAATAAGTACGCGATGTGATCACTCGATTTTGTAACATAATGTAACCTGATTAAGATATTCGTTTTTTCTAAAAACATAAATTCATACGTATACTTTGCATGTGTAAGTCAGGATAATCCAAGGCTAGACTCCGACGTGAAATCTAACATAATTCTACCTATGGTGAAAGCGAGTCCCAAAATTCTCATCCCGATGTTGATTACCAACATTCATAGCCAGTATGATTTCACGTCATCATACTATAAGATGGCGTGAACTATCACGTCACAAAATCCCGTTCAAAAAAATTTGAGGGAAAATGTGCAATGCGTGACGGAAGGTACAAATGGAAAATCATGACATCTTTTTGGAAGAAGACAAGTTTGTGGACAATAAAGAAGTATTTTGGTCACATACTTGTGTTGAAGTAAGTATGCAATGTGATCACCCGATTTTCTAACATAATGTGACCTAACCAAGGTCTTCGTTTTTTCGAATAACATAACTTTATGGGTATACTTCATAGGTGTAAGCCAAGATCATCCGAGGCTAAACTCCAACATGATATCTAACATAATTCTACCTATGGTGAAAACAAGTCCCAAAATTCTCGTCCCGATGTTGATTGCCAACATCTGTAGCTAGTACGATTATATGTCATCGTATTATAAAGCATGGGTCACAAAACAAAAGGCTATGGATAAGTTGCATCATGGTTAGGGCAGGTCGTACAACAATTTGTGGTAATGGTTTCAAGTACTAGATCAGTATGTATCAGGTTTCATAACCGATCTAGAAACGTACCCAACGTACTTCGATGATCGTCTAGTCCCTGGGAAAAGAGTATTCCACCGATTCTTTTGGAACTTTGATTAATGCAGGGAAGTTTTTTGGTACTGCAATCCTTTGGTACAAATTGACGGCACCTGACTGTATGGGAGGTATGAGCACCAGTTATTGATGGTCATTGCCTAGGATGGTAATCGTAAGATTCTGTTGATAGTGTTTGCAATAACTCCATCCAAAAAGGTAGATGATTCAGATTTCTTTCTTAGTCGATTGTCCCATTACGTTTGCCCGCAACCCAACATATTTGTCATATCGATAGGAAACCTGAAAACTTGGTTGCTATTGAACAACATGGTAGCCTTTGGGATCACACACACTATAGGTATTGTATACAACATGTCGACTCCAACTACCATGCAAAATGGCTTTCAAAAATTGAGCAAAATCTATGCATTGACAGAGGTACGTAGCTGCCACTATTTCTACAATCATGTTATAATATATTTCATTCATTATTTGCATTCATGCATATACTTTTCTCAATAGGGTACGAGCTCGTCCAACTTCCTTTTCATGAAATGTTGGATAACTTACACACCATTAACAGCACCGATACGAACTACCCCCAACATGCCCTTTGAATAGTGGACATAATTGTATGACGGGGGTTTACGGTATGGTCACATGACAATGAACCTAGCGAAATGCATCAATTTTGTACTAAAAGGAACATGTCACCAATAACCTTGATTTTCAAAGAAATATACTATCGTCTAGTTGCCTTATTTCCAAAACTGGCGGCAGTATATGCTGGGTAAATAACGGTTTGGTACGAGGATGTCATGAAAGAAATTAGATGAAATGCAAATAGAGCGAACACTATATATGTAGTGTGTCACTCGCGTCCAAACCTGAGATTTCGGGTCATGGAGTACGTTAGGCTCGACCAAGACATGTCAAGGGCATCATACCGTGTTGACCTACCAGAAGGGACTTGCAATTGTGGGAGATTTCAGGTACTTCGATTCCCAAGCACACATGTAATTTCCACATGTGCAAATGTACGAATTGAGTACACACATTATATTAACGAGTGTACAGGCTGGAAGGCATGCACAATGTATAGAGATCTGAATTCTCACATGTCTTAAATGAGAGTATATGGTCACCAGTGTCTAATGCCCCCTTTGAGTTGGCCCCAAACATGAACTTACGTCACATCTCGAAAGGTTGTTCGACTTTCACTTAGATACGCACAATATAGATGTTCAGGAGAAGGACAATCAATAGAGGTTATGTAGGTATTGTAGAAACCCAAGACATACAAAGGAAACATGTTCCATATTTTGGAATACACTAAGGCCTCAATATCGCTAGCATTCATTTTTTTCGATATAAAATTGATTATAATGCTTCTTCTTTTTTTATACAAAATTTGTTCTTTTTTTTATTTCATTTGTATTTACCACTGTCTACTAACATTCATATAGTGGAAAAATTGCTACTTTAAGTACTACTTCAAGTAGCAATTACATTTTCTCTGGCTATTGAACTTTTACCATTTTTATGATTTAGTCCTTGTACCATAATTACTCACTAGTTCGATAAAGGTACTTATCCAAAGTTACATATTTCATATCAAATATTATATATGGAAAATTACGTATAACTTACATTAGAATTTAACAAAAAATATGAGTTATAATAGAAATATAAAAAACTATTTTTTATGTCATTTATATTACATCACAAAAAGTACATGAAAAATACCTCATCGGAGTCATCGGGCCAAATGTGTGCCACAATACGGTGACTAACGGTTGTGCATAGGATTTCTACATACAAGTTGTGGTGTCGACTCCTCTTTTTGATCGTTATCATCATTCTCATCTTCTTCGTCTTCACCTTGACCCTTGTACTCATCTTCATCTCCACCATTGTCTTCATCTTCATCTCTACTATCGGCTTCGTCTTTATCGCCTTCCTCCATGCTTGAGTGCGATGTCATCCTAACCTTCCATCGTGTTTCACTCCACGAGAAAGTGGTTGCACTGATGACCCACCTTGATAAAATAATGACGCGGTGGGCGTTTGTAACACTACTAGCGAATAACCGTACAATGTCACAAAACTCGAACATGTTAAAATTGATGTAGGCATTAATAATTGTATTGGTGTCGCTATCGGGGTCAGTACATGCGTTGCCATTTGAGTCAACATTTGCTTTGACATCAACGTCGACATCATGTAGTATGCTAGGGACGGAGGTGCCTTGAAATACATACCTACAGGAGGTATAGGTTCAGGGTGTTGTGGTGGTGCATAGTGTGGTTCAAAATGTGATGCTAGTGAATAAAACATGAGATTAGTGAAATGAATAGGAACAAATTTAGGGAACTGATCAAGATGTGGTGTAGACATTGGTGGAATTTGTTAGGTTGGAGTCCGGGACGAACCCGTTACGGCACCTCCTTTGGACCTATGCTGTTGGGTGGTCATCATGGCCTATTTTGATAAAGTTGCCTAATCCTCGCCTCCACCGACAGTAGATATAGTTTACCAGCAACTCTGAACTAAGGCATGTACACTAAACAGGTCTTCATGTCCAATAAGATAAAAGGCTCGCAGATGGGTAAGAATTTCATCCTATAACCCAAAATTTCGATGTACTCCTTGTGGTAATCTCACCAATTTTCGTCAGTCTTCCCCCGCAAATCAAGTTTATGCAGTGCTTTCATGTCTCGCGGTGCGGCGAAATTTTTTGTCTCCACCCAAACTGTCGCATCACTCGATCTGATTCGTGAATCTCCACCATCGCGTACACTATCAATGGCACATTCGCATCCTACATACTTTGAATAGCCAAAAATTTGAGTGGGACACATTCTATGATATCCGAATCAGCGTATGGCATCCATTCAAACTACAGTGCACAATTATAAATTATGTTATGTACGAAATTTTAAATTTCAAATCATTGCATAATTATTATAGGTTTGAAAAAAATCAATAACTAACCTCAGCTTTCGAGCGCTGATCTAACAGCAACTGTATATCTTCGAGCTGCTCTGGTAGTCTTACATAACTCCGCCTATGGTTCCACCTATTCAAGTGATATGTTAATTCAAACATATAATAAATAAACAACACTTACTAAATTAACTACATATTATTATCAAATTATTTTTATCTTCTCACCAATGGGAGCGTATAAGGGTCGTTCACTCGGGGATGTAGAAATGGTAGCTACCACCACACCTATGACTGAAGCAAGAGAAGGCAGCCATTGATTGACATCTTATCTAGTTCCATTGGCCGACACAACTCTCGGTACAACGTGACCAACATAGTTGATCCCCAACTTAGTCATTTGCATTTTTTAAAGTCAACTAGGCATAGTACCCACCTTATGTGTACCAAATTTCAAGATTTATCAGGCATTAGAATGCCCTCGATTAACCTCAGGATGAATGTTCGAGCTTTTTTTTTTGACGAATGGCACGTCCTTAGGAAGTTCTTTCAAATTATTCTCCAACCACTTCATATCTATCTGACCACGTTGAAACTTGTTCGATACATTTCCCAAAAAATACCTCACAAAGGTCCTCTTTATCAGGAACAATCATTGACCCTGTAATAATTGGCCTATCCATCGATAAATCGAGTTGTAAAGCTACGTCCTCGAGTGTGATTGTACGCTCACCACATGGAATATGAAAAGTGTGTGTCTTGGGCTTCCATCATTCTACAACACGTTGATGTAACACCCCTTACCCGTATCCAATGCTGGAACAGGGTACGAGGCAATACCGGACATAATTGTAAACACACGTACAAATCCAAGCCATAAAATTTCATTCATTTTAAAAACATTCATACATGTGCAAGATGTCCCTTAAACGGGCCTACGAGGCCCTAAACATACTTTGAGAGTGGTTAGGGACTAAACCAGGTACTTTAGAAGGATTCGGGAAAACTTAGGAAAGTTTTCCAAGAAACAGGGTCATACGCCCGTGTGCCCAGAACACGTCTGTGTCCTCAGGCCGTGTAACTCTCTGACTATGATATTAGCAAACAAAATTTAACACACGGCCAAGCCACACACCCGTGTGCTAGGTCGTGTCTCTGCCCGTGTGGCTAACACTTATGCTATTTTCCAAGCCTTTTTGTTACTATTAATCCCTCACATCTTTACACACATCAAAGTTATACATCATGACATCATTTTAATGATTTAGCATACTTCACTAAGGTGTATTCTTAACTTTAACATGCTATCGTTCACAAGTTTCACATACTCATACAATATCAAGTCTAGACACAATAATCCATATTCTTTAACCTTGTCAAGTGACCTTATTTAAACATTAAGCATTCATGTTCAATCATCATCGTCTTATTTCTATACCATACAATTACTTCATGGCTATAACCATTTTGATTGGTCATGAAGCATTTATCATACACACATGTCTTAACACCAATCATGCATGTCCTACAAGCATAAAAATATCATCGCATCGCAAGCATTAAAACTTATCATGGATAACTAGGCTTACAAGCCACAATCATTATAAGCCACATCTCATGGTTATATATAATGAATCAATATAAGCCAATAAATTGGGCTAATCATAACAACATCTATCATAAAAACTAAGTCCCTATACATGCCACTCACTTGAAGGTGCTTAATACACATATGTCAATACTCCAAAGGAGATGGCTTGATAGTATGATGCTGCCTCCGACGATCTCCAACCCCGAGGTAACCTGACAACACTAAAGAAATGAAAAGGAGGGAGTAAGCTTTACACTTAGTAAGTCCATATGAAAATAATAAGCAATATGCCAACATGTTTCTCAAGGTAATACAACCATAATTACACTTTTACTTATATTCTGGTCATGTTGTTTTCTCGAGTCATAGTTACTAAATTATTTATATCTGGAGCTATGGAACTCTAAATTAATATTTTCTAATTTTCCCTAAAACTACACTCGCATATCTTCTTACCATAAAAACTTCAGAATTTTTGATCAAGCCAATAAGTATATTTTATTCCTTAAAGTTACCCTTTTTTTGCTATCCGATAGTTCCAACCCCTCTTCACTAAAAATTAATTATCTCATAATACGGTATTGGGATGATGTTCTTGTCTATTTCTCTTGAAAATAGACTCATTAAGAATTCTAAGCATATAAATTATAACCCATAACTAGTATTATAAAATTTTCAATGATTTTCTCAAATCAGAATAAGGGATTTCAAAATCGTTCTGACTCTGTTTCACACAAATTCAAATATCTCATAATATGAAATTCCTTTACTTACACTGTTTCCTTTATAAGAAACTAGACTCGATTAGATTTAATTCCATATTTCATTCAATCTTTAACCCTCTTTCCACTATTTTTTGTGTATTTTCCAAGTTTTCTTTAACCCTTTGTTCACTATTTTTTGTGTATTTTCCAAGTTGGACTACTGCAGTTGTCCCAAAACTGTTTAACTCATGTCATGGTCTTCTAAAATATGCATTATTGTTTCAGACTACCCATCTTTTTACCATGAAGAAACGAAATTTTGTTTCCAGACCTGAATATAGACTCGGACATAAATATCTCATTTAACCTTTAGCAAGTAATCCACACAGATTGAACAACCGAATCACCCTCAATCATCAATCATTAATAATTCAAGAAATCCCTTCATACTAATAACAAAATAAGTCAAACATACAGCCCTTTTATGATTCTTTCATAACACTAATCAAAATTCTCTATGAACTGGTTTTGTTTAACTAGACCATATGGTCTCTTGCTAATCCCAATAGAAATCAAAACTACCAGTAAATGAAACTCATTACACAATCTGGACTTGAGCTACCACAATCTACACGCTAGTAAATTTTAACCTTTTTTACAAAACCTAGAAAACGTTACATCAATATCACCTTATTTTCATAATCAGGCTAAAGATATAATCATAATAAACACTTTTAACTCTAACCCAAGAATATCCCATACAATGAACCATGTTCGATACATATTAACAACAGGAATGACCAGAGATTCAAGACATTTACCTTCAAGATATGAAGACATACAGAATTTCTGAAATCATAATCTAGAAGAAATAAATAATAAAGATCTTAATGATCCCCCAGAGAAAAGAAATCTAGAAGAGGATACTACCCAGACTCACTGGAATCAAATGCAACAAAGTCCACATCCTGTTCATACATATGTATCGAGATAGAGTACCATCCAGAATAAACAGAATCATAGCTTCACGCACATTTCCTCATCAACTATTTTTGTCATCACAAATCCCATATTATTCTTTTCACTAAATAAGATCAGTTCTGAGGAGATTTCAATCATTACATTTTCTCGACCTCGTACCTGAGTAATTTGATTTACCAAACTAAATTTCTTGTGCAATACTCAAATAATCTTTTTGTCAACCTAATACTTTTCTAGCTCTGGCATACTTATCAACTCATTCTCAATCTCTAATCATATTTATAGTTATTCCTCCACTGAACTCTTTGGTTTCACACTTGTAAGTTTATTCAATGTAAATCTCACGAAATTCCATCATAAAACACTACTTTGATAAGGGAGTGAGGTCGTAGGGCCTCTAACTTGACTCTCATATACATATCCATATGACACAACTTTCATCATCATAGCGACACCATCACAATCATGTCATTCACTTCAGGAAAATTATCGTTCATATTTTTATTTCACAATTTTTCGATTATCTTATTCACTCAAGTTCCATTATGCACACATTCTATGAACTCTGGATAACTTTTCTCGTCACATTCACTTAATTAAACATATCAAGCACATCATATCATATGAGGGCCAACAAACATGGATGAATATACATTACAATCGAAACTTTGACTTCGCACATCATCATATGCATGCCATTACAATCAATAAATCTATCTGAAAAATTAAACGCATTTACTTAAGCTATACGAGCTTGCCAATCATAATCATTCAAATAATTATACATGAACATTCGTTCTACTTGTATTTTTAGTAAGTTATCTAAACACATGCGTACATTCGAACAAATCAATTATATACACCATGGGATTGTCAATCAACCATAGATAAGCTCATTATGTCATTTACACATTCTATTTCATGTTTCTCATATCACAAATATGTATATATACATTTCATGAATTCTTATTTGTACCTTTCTGAGTTTCAACTCATTATAACTGCACTTTATTTGAATACCTTCGTATCTTTATCTACGTGATCAGGTGTAGCTCGGTTGGAGAGTACCTTGTCTACACAAGATAATTCTCATTCACTTCGGAAGACATCACACTATCACGAATCTGTGGCATGTATAGCTAGACTCTTACACGTGCTAGGTTAGTCCGAGAACCGACTAAACTAAAGCTCTAATACCACTAAATGTAACACCCCTTACACGTATCTAAGACTGGAATATGGTACGAGGCATTACCGGACATAATTTTGAACATACATACAAATCTGAGCCATAAAATTTCATTCTTTTGAAAAAAATTCATACATATGCAAGATGTCCCTTAAACAGGCCTACGAGGCCCTAAACATACTTTGAGAGTAGTTAGGGACTAGACCGGGTACTTTTAAAGGATTCGGGAAAACTTAGGAAAATTTTCCAAGAAATAGGGTCACACGCCTGTGTTCTCAGGCTGTGTAACTCTCGGATTATGACATCAGCAAATAAAATTTAACCACACGGTCAAGCCACACACCCGTGTGCTAGGTCGTGTCTCTGCCCGTGTGGCTAACACTTAGGTTATTTTCCAAGCCTTTTTTTACCATTAATCCCTCACATCTTTACACACATCAAAGTTATACATCATGGCATCATTTTAATGATTTAGCATACTTCACTAAGGTGTATTCTTAACTTTAACATGCTATCGTTCACAAGTTTCACATACTCATATAATGTCAAGTCTAGGCACAATAATCCATATTCATTAACCTTGTCAAGTGGCCTTATTTAAACATTAAGCATTCATGTTCAATCATCATCGTCTTATTTCTATACCATACAATTATTTCATGGCTATAACCATTTTGTTTAGTCATGAAGCATTTATCATACACACATGTCTTAACACCAATCATGCATGTCCCACAAGCATAAAAACATCATCACATCACAAGCATTAGAACTTATCATGGATAACTAGGCTTACAAGCCACAATCATTATAAGCCACATCTCATGGCAATATACAATGAATCAATATAAGCCAATACATTTGGCTAATCATAACAACATCTATCATAAAAACTATGTCCCTATACATGCCACTCACTTGAAGGTGCTTAATACACATATGTCAATACTCCAAAGGTGATGGCTTGATAGTGTGATACTGCCTCTGACGATCTCCAACCCCGAGGTAACCTGACAATACTAAAGAAATGAAAAGGATAGAGTAAGCTTTACGCTTAGTAAGTTCATATGAAAATAATAAGCAATATGCCAACATGCTTCTAAAGGTAATACAACCATAATTACACTTTTACTTATATTCTGGTCATGTTGTTTTCTCGAGTCATAGTTACTAAATTATTTATATCTGGAGCTACAGAACTCCAAATTAAAATTTTCTAATTTTCCCCAAAATAGACTCTCATATCTTCTTACCATAAAATTTTCAGAATTTTTGGTCTAGCCAATAAGTACAATTTATTCCTTAAAGCTACCCTTTTTTGCTGTCCAACAGTTCTGACCCCTCTTCACTAAAAATTAATTAGCTCATAATACGGGACTCAGAAGATGTTCCCGTCTATTTCCCTTGAAAATAGACTCATTAAAAATTCTAAGCATATAAATTATAACCCATAACTAGTTTTTTACAATTTTCAATGATTTTCTCAATCAGAACAGGGGATTTCGAAATCATTCTGACTCTGTTTCACACAAATTCAAATATCTCATAATATGAAATTCTTTTGCTTAAACTGTTTCCTTTATAAGAAACTAGACTCAATTAGCTTTAATTCCATATTTCATTCAATCTTTAACCCTCTTTCCACTATTTTTGGTGTATTTTCCAAGTTGTCTTTAACCCTTATTCCACTATTTTTTGTGCATTTTCCAAGTTGGACTACTGCAGTTGTCCCAAAACTGTTTAGTGTAAAATAATGGTAACTAAGCTTATAACACCTTTACAAACAATTTTAAACATGATGGTAAAAATACATATTGGTACATCATAAGCATAGAACTATAATCAGAAGGTCATCAATATTTCATTCTCATAGGCATAGCTTACTTATTTGTATCCTTACCAAAGATGCATCATTTCATGATCGTAATAGTATTTGAACTTCGAGTACATACCTATACCTTTTTAACATGCTCATATACTTACCTTCTCTCTTTCATCATAAGCTTTGAGCAACCCGTTGAACCACTTGGAATACTACAAGATATTCAATAGGCCTCAAACATAGGGTAAGATACTGATGCCATGTCCCGGACATGGTCTTACATTGCCTCACACATCAAGGTCGATGCCATGTCCCAGACATGGTCTTACACTGACTCTCATATATCGAGGATGATGCCATGTTCTAGACATGGTCTTACACTGGCTCTCATCTGTCGGTGTTGATGCCATGTCCCAGACATGGTCTTACACTAGCTTTCATATCTTGAGGCCGATGCCATGTCCTAGACATGGTCTTACACTGACTCTTATAATGTGGTCGATGTATGTCCCAGACATGTCTTACGCTGCCACACATGTCACCCAAATGTTATGGCATGAATATCCAATCTATTCTCAAAGTTCAGCTGGGAGTTTAACACGTTAAGTCATCATACATTTCTCATAGCCACATTCAAACATTTCATTCAAAATTAACCTCAGTACATAATAACGATAAAGTTGTAATATTTACGCACAGCTTACTCGTTTCAAGGGAATATCATATCCATCAAATTTCTAATGCATTCAATCATCACATAAATGTTATTAACATTTGGCATCACTTTTTCATATACAATATCATCAACATAAAATTCAATACAATCATAGCAAGATAGATTTCAAGTGTATCAACAATAACATGGATATCGTACTTATTTAATCACATGGACTTACCTCGAATGCAATTTTGGCTAATTATGCCATTTTAGTCTATAACCTCGTACTTTCCGATTTAAGCCCGAATCTCGATTCCTTGATCTAAAATGATAAAATTCACTACTTTAATCATTACATTAACCAATACATTCCATAATTTATACTTTGGAAAAATGACCATTTTGCCCCTAGACTTTCACAAAAATTACAATTTTACCCCTATGCTCGTAAATTGATTTTTATCGAATTTCTTCATTAATCAAGCCTAGCCAAATTTATTTTAGGCTTATAGTAGCCCACAATTTCATTCATTTCACACACTTATCACCTTTTTATCAACCTTTACAAAAAGGCCCATTTAGGTGTTTTTCATGAAAATCCTTTCACAAAAGTTATTTATTACACAACCATAACTTATTTTCTTCCATAAAAATTTAACAAACAACATAAATATTCACATGGAAAAACTTTAGACTTTCAACCATTTTGCAAAATAATCTTACCATTAGCTAGATTAAGCTAAAATCATCAAAATCACTTACTTGCAAGGGAACTAAGTGGCTGAAAATTTAAGCTCTCAAAACCCCCATGTTTGCTGCCATTTTCGGTGGAAGAAGAAGAAGAAATGAAAAAGATGACAACTTTTTCTTTATTTTATTTTATTACCGAAACAAGTCACCTAATACCACCAAATGTTGACTTTTTAAATTTTCTTGTCCCTATGGTCATCCATCACTTCCCAAATGGCCTATTTGCACTTTAAAGACCTCCAATTTTGGTTCTCTAGCTATTTAACACATTTGGGTAGTAAAACAAAACTTTTTCCCTTTATGCGATTTAGTCCTTTTTCGCAATTAAGATCACAAACGCTAAAATTAATTCACCAAAATTTTCATGCACTCATATAATCATGCTATAACACAGAAAATAATATTAAAATAATTTTTTGACCTCAAATTTATGGTTTCAAAATTACTATTTCGACTAAGCCCTATTTCGGGATGTTACAGTTGATGAGTGTAGGATCGAGTTTGTAACCCCCGAGCATATGAGACGCATGCAAGAATCTCGCATCTTGCAAGTAAACACGAATTTCAATGTCTAAGCTCTTTGACAAATTATGTATGAACCCCTCCAAAACACGATCATCCTCCTATTTATATTGACAAAATAAAATATTTTAAAAATTAAAAAAATTTAAAGTTAACTTAATCGAAAATAACAAATTTTAAAATTTCTCCTTACCATTATCGCTTGAGCAGCAGAAATGTGTTTGTCGTAGAAACAAATCAGAGAGCTTGTCATTCGTGAAAATTTAATCGAAATGAATATACAAAATAATTAAATAAAATTGTAGTGTTTTTAAACAACTGTATAGGAAAATTTCAAACAAAAGTTGAGAAAATTGAGAGAATTGAAGGAGTTGAGAGAATTGAGAGTTTAAAGAGAATAGAGAATTGAATTTGAGTGAAAAGAATGAAAAATGGTCTAGTATTTATAAGAAAAAAATATTTACAGTTGGCCCTTTAAAAAATCTGACCGTTGCCAACATTTAAAAAGTCGTTGGCTCGCTTTCCTGTCAACTGTACAGAAAGCACTCCCAACTAGATGCGTTTTCACATTCTCTAATTTTCAAAATAAATGGCCTAAAAAGACAATTTAAAAAAAAGCATCACATATGGGTAATTTAGCCAAAATCAAGTCAGATCGAATTTGGTAAAAAAAAAAAAAAACCAACCACATTGGCCCGCACCGTTGTGGTTGCCATCCCCAAGAAATAGAAAGACCGTGAAAACAGCAATGTAGGAATGTTCCTGGATTTCAGGATTTCCCAAAGAAACTGAAATAAAATAACACACAGTAATACTCTCAATCTTTGTCGCTTCATTTTTGTGCGTTTCTAATAAAAGCATTGGCTCCCTTTCGTCTTCTCATTTCGTGTTTCAGAAGGATAAATAGAAATAGAAACACCAACACTCGTATGATCAACTACCCTCAAATGAAATGGCAAAAAATCATCATCCTCAATGGAAGAATAACAATTGCACCAAATTTGTATTGCTTGTCACCTTTGCCTGCCTTGTGGGATTGGCTTGCATTTTAAATCTCGCTTCTTCTTTTTCTTTCTACTCGTCTTATCTTAGCTTCACCTCCAATTGGGTGTCTCACAAACCTCCTTTCTTTGTCGTTCCAAGAGCTGGAGAAGACCCCAAAATTTCTACCAAGGTTTTGTTCCCTTTTAATTTACCCCAATATCCCACTTTTTAACTGTTAACACTTTCCCAAATGTATTTGTAGGTAGGAGAGGGACGTAGTTCTCAGCGATTCATATCAGCAACATTTGCGGACATACCAGCACCTGATTTGCCATGGGAACAAATGCCATCAGCACCGGTTGTACGACTTGATGGATCATCAATACAGATTAACAATCTTTTTTATGTTCTTTCAGGATATGGCACCCTCGACTATGTAAAGATTATTTCTTTTAATTGTTTGGTTTTTTTTCATCTTTGAAGGTTTAAGCATTGTCTTGAATGTTTTTGGGTGTCATGCAGGTGCACTCTCATGTAGATGTGTATAATTTCACAGATAATACATGGTTTGCGAGGTTTGATGCACCGAAATACATGGCGAATTCACATTTAGGAGTGGCCAGTGATGGGAGATACATATATGTGGTGTCAGGTCAGTATGGCCCCCAATGTAGAGGCCCCACTTCTGCAACTTATGTTCTTGATACTCAAACAAGGCAATGGCATGACTTTCCTCCTTTACCTGTCCCTAGGCAAGTCACTCCTCGTTCGTATTTACATGGACTACACCATACTTTATGATTTTCCATAACACTGCAGCTTTCAACAATTGAAAATTTCAGGTACGCTCCTGCAACTCAGTTGTGGAGAGGCCGACTCCATGTGATGGGGGGCAGCAAAGAAAACCGCCATACACCTGGATTGGAGCATTGGAGTATAGCTGTAAAAGATGGCAATGCATTGGAGAAAAACTGGCGGTCCGAGATCCAGATTCCTCGTGGAGGACCACACAGGTCTCGCTACTGCTCTTTCAGAGACATTCTTTCAAGATTCCCTTCCCTTCCCCTCCCCTCTCAACCTCCCTTTTTAACATGATCTAATCATGCAACCCAACGTTTTAACAGAGCTTGTGTTGTGGACAATGATCGGCTGTTCGTAATCGGTGGTCAAGAGGGAGATTTTATGGCAAAACCTGGATCTCCTATCTTCAAATGTTCTCGCAGGAATGAGGTATGTTACAGCTAGTTAATGGAGATTTTATGGTATGTTTTTCTATGTTTGATATTCCATTTTCTGGGCTTTTCTTAACCTATATTCATCATCTTTAGGTGGTGTACGGTGATGTTTACATGCTCGAAGGTGAAATGAAGAAATGGAAAGTCTTATCTCCAATGCCAAAACCAAACTCCCATATAGAATGTTCTTGGGTGATTGTCAACAACTCAATCATAATTACAGGCGGTACAACAGAAAAGCATCCAGTGAACAAGAGGATGATACTTGTTGGGGAGGTTTTTCAGTTTCATTTAGACTCACTGGTATGTGCTTTCTCATACTAAAACATTCCTAGTTCGAATTTCAATAGTTCAAATTTCAATATCTACAATCACTTGCGGTCCAGAATTACAACAAATATCATGCAAACCAACTTAAACAGGGTATATAAATTTGGCAATTGCAGACTTGGTCAGTGATTGGAAAGCTTCCTTACAGGGTGAAGACTACCCTAGCTGCTTTCTGGGATGGATATTTGTATTTTACATCAGGGCAACGAGATAGAGGACCAGATAATCCACAGCCGATGAAGGTCGTTGGAGAGATGTATAGAGCCAAAATTAACGTCTGATTAAATCTTTTCCTATTCAATTTTGATTTATAGCAGTTTATTAACAGAAAAAATGTTAGCATCGTTTATTCATATGTGCATTACATAAAGACTACTACTCAAACACAAGATTGTAGCTAGCCACTTGAAGGGCATAAGAGAAAGAAAATTATATGCAAGAAGGAAGACGCAAACGAAGAGTTTATGCATCTTGAAGAACCACTCATTAAAGGCACATCACGGCATCCAATATCTCGGAATAGAAGAACAAGCATGATTCGTTCTCTTAAAGCCTATTAGATCCACCATCAAACTTCCCCTATTCCATATAGTTCCTAAGAGGTTGCAGATTTTTAAATCTACCTGCAAGAATATGAAGAAAAAAGGCACCATGTAGAACATTAAGTCAGAAAGTCAGTGTAAATGTCTGTGCAATGATAATAAAGTATTCAGCAAGTATTTGGCCAATCACCATTTTTGACAGATTTTCCTAGTTTCTCTACCATCAAGATGATATATTCTCAAAATACACCAATTTGGTTAAAGTAGAGTCAATTCGTAGTTGCTAAGGATTTCTAAGGGCTGGCAGAATCATGAAATGCTAATTAGCCATATGGTAATTGCAAGTTCCTTGAACTGACCTGATATATACTCTCCTATTGACAGGGGAAATTATCCAAGTAGCGCAAAGAACTTCCACTATTTTGCCTAGTTAAAACCAAGACTGGTAATACTGCAGACTGTTCATTGAAATATACATGAAAATGAGTAACAAATATCAAGTTGACAGTACAAATACAAGAGAGGAGAGTGGGTGAGAGAAAATACCTTTTATTTCAACAGGGGGGCATAAGGTGCAGGGCATGGAGACACAGTGTGATCAGGTAACTGGTCAATCAGATCCACTGTTGCCTGCAAACATGCATGGAGAATTTTCTTTTCCAACCTAACAAGCTGAGTGGCAACTCGTTTCTTGGGATTCAAGTTTGGATCTAACAACTAATGTAACAAAAACATGTTTGTTAAAACTCACTTCACCATAAGTTGAGATCTAATCATCAACTTGGTCAAGAGAACCAACATTACCAATGACTCATCTTCATTCAGTGTAGTAGGGTAGCCAGCCAAGCGTCTCTTGAAATAATCAGCAAGCTGGTCTAGCACCGCTCGTTCCATACATGAGCTCACCTATTATGGAAAGTACATTTCACCAGAATTTTAGAAGGAAAAGAAAGGGGGGGGGAGAGAAAAGAAAGAGTTCCACTTAGTTTGACTAAATGATTTTTGGAACTTTAATTGCCTATCAAAGGCACAGCTAGAATCATGGTTATACAAAACATGAGCTACCTGACTCACATTTTGGTCATCTAAGTGAATAAGTTAGGATATCAACTTGTGTAGAACTCTCACAAATCATTTATTGCAAACTTGCAATTAGGATTTAGTCATGCAGTGAATAAATTAGGCAATTAACAATTTGCAATAAATGAACTCACCGGGCAGACTGGACCTTGAGAAGAAAGGACAGATTGCATCTCAGAAGGATCTGAAACATAGCCTAATCGCAAATATGGAAGCATATCCGAGACAGCTTCTTTTTCCTTCCCTGCATAAACCTGCAGCATGTACAAAATAAAGACCAGGAGGACAATATCTTACAATAAGCGAACTTATATCGTGTTTGAGTTCATACAGGAAAAGCTTGTACAGATAGTTTTCCATTTCTTTGAACAACCAGTCTCTTGTCTTGATATTGAGGATCCTCAGTATTCAAAGCTGCCTGAACACAGTAAATAAAACTCTGAACATGGATGACTAACAAAAACACAAAATCTCAATCTCATTGATACCATCATCGTATAAGTCTTGTACTGAATCCTACGCATTGCTTTAATAAGTCCTTATCTCAAAATATATAAGATATTTAAGCATGCAAGACATTTATTCATTAAACAGATAAAACGGATGGCAAAGAAATCCATGAAATTGCAATAAGAGTTGGAAAATCCAGATTTTACCTCAACAACCAGGCGATCATAAGAATTATCATCATCAACAAAACCATAGTTTATAAGCAGTTTCGAATTAGGCTGTGGTCCACACCTAAGAAAAGAAGAATGTACTAATATCAAATTTTGTTTTGGTATATACAAATGAAGCAATAATATAAAAGGCAAAGGTTTCAATGCTTGAGCATGACCGAAATAGAAATCAATGTTAGGAACAATAATAAGACATATTTATACCAGACAACAATAGGTTCCCCAGCCTTATATGGGCGATCAACCACTAGTTCAACAGCACCAGCAACAGCACTTAACATTGCCTTGCAATTGCTCCTGTAAGCTAGCAATGGGGGTCCAAGAGGAACTAATGCAAATCTCCGAGCCAAAGGTACTTTCTGAGTACAAACAAGTTTCAGTTTATCACTCAAACATAACGTTTCAAAATTTCCAGTAAATGAGAACAAGAAAAGAGGGTTTCAGTCTATGCAATGCTATCAACAAGGTTTAGCAAACAAGTTTCTAAATTTTATAAATCACAAACAATAACAGAAGTTGCCATCTGGTGAGTCCTCAAGAGTCGACGATATACTTTTTGGAAATTAGGGAAAAACGGCAAAAGGTTATCATCTAAAGAGAATTTACCTGTAAATGCACCACACAAGACTGAACAGCAACAAAGGCTTGTTTGAAAATCTCAAATGGAAAGGCCTCAGTAGGTATATCATAGGGATATTGCTACAATGCAAAGAAATAAAGAAAAATTTTGCGGTCACACTCTAAACTCTTAAGTTTTGAAAAGGAAAAAGAAAAAAGATGAAAGACAATACCTGAAAGAGAGACCCAGCCATAAACCAAACAGTATCAAGCTCATTATACTCTCTCTTTATTCCTTCAGCCCTTTCAACAATTTCAGCCTAACTTGCAAACAATAGAACTCGGTCATGAAATTGAAGGAACTATAAAACAGTAAATCAGATATTGAAAAATAACAAGGGTAAGGGGATAAAAAGACAATGTGTTTTTGCAGCTACCTTAGTGGGGCTACCCGTTAGGTAAGCCAATTCATCATCTGACCATAGAAGTGGAGATTCCACAGCCAGCTGGCCCCTTCCACGTTGGCGATCAAGCTCTCTAATATATGGATACCAGAATGATTTCTTTCCTTGCTTCTTCTCATACATTAAGTACAAAGCTAAGCATGCCAATTCTGACAACTTGTTTGTTGTCAAAAGTTCCGCTGTATAAATTAGAAAAGGTCAGGGTAATTACACAACTAAATTAAGTGCAAAAAAGACAAAAAAAATTCTGAACATAGATGCTCCATTAAGTGCTGCAAAGAAATGGAATCCTACTCTACATTGCTTATCTCCTCCTCTAATCAGTCAACATTTACCACAACGCTATAGAAGTGTAGGTGGACAAACAAATCTCTACAATATCTAGATTTGCAAGTTAGAAATATACACGGCAGACTAGGAACAAAAATGCAGAGAAACAGCTGTAACTACGGTCTAAACTACTATTTAAGTCCGTAATACCCTTTGCCAATTCGAAGAAAATTACCAAGATATTTCATGTATACACAAAAACTCCTCATATAAATCAAGTTTCGGGTATTGAAAGGAATATCCATTGCTATTTGAAATCTTCAACATCTTATATAATGCACCTTACCAACAGTCTCGTTTCCCAGCACTCTCTCAAGCGTTACAACCAATGAATTCGGCACCGAAAAAGCCACGTCACCCGCCTACATAACCAAGAACAAAGAACCCAAAAAAAAAATGGCAATTTTGACAGGATCCCAGAACAGAATACGCCAAACAGAACCAAATAATTTAAGCCATTTTAATTACCCAAAGATCCTCACAGGCAGCGACGTAATGTATAGGTCTATGCTTCTCATCATAAGAAGGCCTCTCTTTGAGAACAACTTTACAGGGTGGCAAGCCATTTTTGTGCATCCAAGATTTCAAGTCCCCAAATTCAGCATCTTTCTTGCTGCTAACTTCTTTTCCGGAACCAGTCACAAGGGTATCAGAAGTTGAGGCCAGACAAAGATTGTTCCTTTTTCTAGAAAAGAATCTGGGGTTAGGGTTCTTGGAGGATGGAAGTGAAAGGTGAGGCAAAGCAGACAAATTGAATTTGTTATGCAAACAAGTGAGCTCCATTAAGGAAGCTGCTTGAAAGAAACTGGAGAAGCGAGAAGAAGGCTGAGGTTTGTAACTTTTCTTGAAGATATTATTTTTGGGGAAGGGAAGGGATAAGAGAAGAAGAGTGGGGTCTCGACTGGGGTATACTTGGATTGTATTGGCTTAGGGGCAAACAAAAATCAGGGTGTTTTTATGTGAACTACGAAGAAACTATGTGGTATTTTGATCTTGATTTCTACCGATTTCTTAGAGTTGAAAGTTGGTAGCCTCTTTATGCATTTCCTAAGCATGATATTTCCTTTAAACCTATTTTTTCTCTAAATTATTGTAGAATTACTGTAACAACATTGTCAAACTTGTCGATATATTTCTTTTTTATATATGGTTAAGCATCTTTTATTTCCTGTTAGTTTTGAGAATTTGAATTAATCCTTCTTATGATCTTAGTTTACAGCAAGTAGCATACACTATAATTATTTAACCACAAGCATCAACTCAAATCACAAATGCTAATTAGATTTTCGTGAGAAAACTTTTTATCAATAATAAAGCCTCAAGCGTGTTTGTATGAACTGTTGGAATTACTTCAACTTTGGAGACCCTACTCTTTGTAGGTGATTTCTAGTATTCAAACCATTTTCACATCAACAGAGCTGCCTCTTCCTCAGGTTCCTTGTTTTTGTTCTTGTTCTGTTCTTTCCCACTAGCATGAAATTTGTAATTCACTTACTATGAAAATGCTTCATCCTCAGCCTCAGCCTCCGTGAATCGGATGTTGTTCAAACTGTTCCATTGCTACACTTAACTATCTAAACTAGTCTCAACTTCAATTATTAGAAAAATGAGAAAAATACAGCAAGGGCAAGAAGTAGTTATATGGAAATCAATTGAATCTATTCAAGTAATGTGCAAAAGCTAGTCTTCCATCACTCTGTTCAATAATATCTCTTGTAAGAGCAAACACATCCCATAGATTAAGTGAACAAAACTACTTCAGAAAATTTGCCACCTCTTTTAACAACTCAGAGCCATTTGAACATATATTGGTATGTCTAGCATCTTTCTAGTTGTCATTTACCGCTCTCAAATATTAAACCTCTGAGGAACACTGTCAAAGTCATCAAAGTCAAACCTTTGTCGCTCTCTCCCAGCCTGGACACAGAAAGGTATTGTATAGTTACAAATCAATGGTTCTTAAACATATTAACTAAAACAATTTGATGAATGGAAATGGCAGGCTCACTTTTCCTAGATACAATGGATCACATGAAATGAGTTCATCCATGACAGTCAGCTTATTTGAGAGGGTCATCAACCTGTAATGGAACACCAGAAAAAAGGGGGAGAAAATCATTTGATAAAGCTTTGTTTATAATTGAAAGTGCCAAACAAATAATCACCAGTGCCCACTAAATATCTATATGATCAATAACATTATGCGTTGCAACTCTTTCTAATGAACCATTGCTCACCCACTCTGGATTTTTGTTATTGTTAGGACATTTTGTTAATTCCCTGAGTAGGTATCACTTGAATCAAGAACTCAAATCCTATCAGGATTTTTGTATTGTAGATTGTTATAAATTATACTAAATGCCAATCTTGAAAAAGTACTATTTCTAAACAAGTATGTTCATAGGCAATAGAAAATTATCTATTCAAGCAAAACAAGATAGCAGTGTCTATTCTATAGAGTGTACCTTTGGATCGATAAGTCAATATGCTCTATCATTTCACAGGTCTTATATAGTTCAGGATCCTCTACGAATCTAACCATCCCATCCTTCTGGTTGATTGTTGCATATATCTCACCATCTTGGATCTGAAGTTTGACATGAACATGTCAACAGTGGAAATATGAAACAGATGATATGAAGCTTTACCCTTAATTAACTAAAACAGAAGATCCAACATTACCATTTGAAGGACATGCATTTCTGCCTCCTTGGGGCTATTCAGTTGCACCGTGTTAGCTATGTCCTGAAGTGAGAGCGTTAAATATGTCTGGGTCAACCTCTGGATGTTTCGCTTGTATATAGATGATACAACCTGCTTCACCAAACCTAGATTGTTGTCCTGGTAAAAGCACAAAACTTCTTTCAGAGCATCAAATAAATAAAGCACAGGAGTATGCATAAATTATTTGATACAGCACTTACACTTCCAAATTTCTCCATGTTTGCCTGTACATAAGTCTCTAAGTCTGCAATTTTCCCATTGTTATAACTATTTGCCAGTTCCATATATGACTACCCAAGGAACAAAAGAAAAATGTTAATCAGTAAACTCAACAAAAGATAACTATTGAAGTAGAGGGATATTTCTTTTTATATATGTACAAAACATTCAACATCATTAGTCTGAGAATTTAAATGTACCAGACATAAGCTCTTCAAGTTTCTCTGAGCAACTCCTGAAGCATACTTGGGGAGACTGGTAGAAAGCTGTAACCAAGGGAATGGAAGAATCTAAGGAAATTTCACCATTAAGAGATGAAGAGCAAAAGACCAAGTTGCAAATGTATATGTGGTCTAAATGGTCAAACGATTCACTTTTTCAAGCCACAGCCTCCAAATTGGGAACTAATCTGTCCATACCTTCTTTTTTCATTTTTAAAGGATTCGTCCATACATTCTAAATACATAAAACAATGTCAAATAAATAACATACCTGTCCATGGTGAATAAGAGAGACCAATATATATTTTTTGTAAGCCTCAACAGCTATAGCGTTGATGGTAGACATTGGAGCAGTCACAACCTAGACAATTACCATAAAGCACATAAAAATAGGATAATTTGTTCTAGTAGCTGGCAAGAAGTGAATAAAAGAGCTGTAAAGAAAGTGCATACATTGTGTAGAAGCTCCAATGCTTTCCGAAAACACTTTTGTCCAATGCATATCATTCCCCTGACGCCATGTCAAACCAGAAACCTATCAGTGATTCCCCTCAATGATGCTAAATTAGTGGAACAAGCAAATCAAGGAGAATAATGTCAAATTTAAGATTGGAGATGAGTAAATCATTATTTAAAGGATATATCTTTCACTTTCAGTAGGTAACAACATTTTGCTGCTTGGTTCTTGTAAAAAATGAATTCATAATGAAAAAGGAAAAAGTTAGATGTAACATGTGGCTATTGAAGGAAGCAAATTTCCTTAAGAGATTAAATGTGTTAAAGGAAAGGATAAGAGCTCCTAATAACTAAGCATCTGAATACACAAAGATTAAATGTAAAATCTGAGATGCAAATTGGACAGTTTTAGAAGCAATGGACCTATAACAGACAAAGATTAAATGTGAAATTCAGATGCAAATGGAATAGTTTGAAGCAACTGACCCATAGTAGCAATAGAGATAAAGGTCCCTTGGCTGATCAACCTCAAAAATATCTTCCTCCAGAATGGAAAGACCGGTTTTGTAACACTTCGCTAACAAACAAAGTAAAAGAAACTCAGGATGTAAAGTAGTCAAATGTTCAGTCGAAGACTGAAGCTTCCGAACAGCAGTTAGCATCGGAGCCACGCCACGCAAGGGTTCCTCAAGCAACAGAACTTGGTCCTTGAACCTCTTACAAACAGATATAACTGCCAAGCACATTAAAATCAACAAGAACATATCAAGTATCAATAACTGACAAGCAAAAACTTTGCCAATCTCGATAACAATCTGATCCAAAGTAAGAGTAACATACACTTATCAGGAGCCAAGCGTATTTGCTCAGCAACACATGAACTGATAAATCTGGCAATGATTAACACAAATGAACTAGCTGATTCTGTTGTAACTGGACCAGCAGTGCAAGCCTCTCTGTTGAATCATTAATAAGATTCATAAATATTACTTTTCCTCCTAAATACAAGCAAACCCCATGCGAAATCACAAAGATTTAGTAAGTTTACACAAAACCCAGATTTTATATTCAGCAAAAACTCTAGACATCAACAAAAACACTCAAGATTCAATGTTCAATTAAACATCAAATTCTAGACAATGCCCAGATCATCTTTTTAAGGGAAAAACAGAAAGAAATCTTCACGAAATTCGACATCGAAAATTTGATTATTTTGAAGACCCAATTTGAAAAGGAACTCACAGGAAATAGAGGTAACCCAGAGAGTGTTTGGAAGGGTCGAGTTGGTCGAGAAAAGGCAACAACCGAGTGGACTCGGCATGGAGGGACTCATCAGCTTGTTTAAGCACATTTTGTAGGGATAAAACATCGGAGGCGGTGCTTGATAGCCCCCGGATTTGAGTCAGTAAACCTTCCACTGAATTCATCCTTGTCTCGCGGCCGAGATAGATGATCCAATCAAAAACCAAAACTGCATTATCCAGCTGCCGGACTTAGTGTATTTAAACCTTTTTTGCCCTTTTGGTCCAAAAGGTCTAGCTATATATAAACTTCATTTGCATTTGGTTAAACCCAATTTAATTCATCATCGTAGGGCTTCTTTTAATGGAATCAAATCTAATATTTAAGGATTTTTTATTTTAATAATTTAACTAATTTTTTTTATAACTATACAATTTTAAAATACTATGGAAAAATACTCAAATCGAGTTTAGATTATTTTTAGTTCAATTTAAATATAAAAAAATCATACTTAGATTTTTTCAAAAATGGATTGAAAAGTTAAACTATTTGATCTTGATTTCGTGTACATTCTTGTCGGCCAAATATTACACATGCAAAAATATATGTAATATGATAAAATCATCCCTATGAAGGGCTGTTTCTAATTATAATGCCAATCATCAATTATTATTTTTATCCAAAAAATAATTTTAATAATTTTTTTAAAAAAAAACTAAATAAGATTAAGAAAAAGTAATTAAGCTCTTCTGCAAAGAAAGCACCTAATTAATTCTTTTTAATATCAGCTTTTGTCATTTACCATTCATTAACTTTTGATTAGTCAACGGTTGTGATGTTAACATGATGATTCATGTCAATAATGGCTTTAAATCTATATCAACCCTTTTAGTAATTCAACTAATTTTTTATTATATTTTTATAACTATGCAGTTTTAAATTTCTTTCGAAAACTATTTATATTAAATTAGAAGTTTATATTCGAGTTTAGATTTAGTTAAATTTAAATATAAAAGTTTGTATTCAAGTCTTTTATAAATCCAAATATGCTTCACTTCCTACTTCCTTCTTCTCTTCAATCATAGTTGTTTACATTTTATTATTCTCGAATGTCGTTTTCTTCTTCAGAAATAGATTGAAAAGTCGAAGTATTTATCTCGATTTCACTTGCATTCTTGTTGGCCAAAAATTACACATGTAAATATATCTATCATGATCATCCCTACGAGTGTCAATCACTAAATATTACTTTTATCCAAATAAATAATTAATAGATTTTTTTATAAACTAAATAAATCGAATAAAATTATCCTGACTTAAGAAAAAGTATTTAAGTTCTTATAAACAATGCACCTAATTAAGCCCTTTTAGTAACAATTTTTGTCATTAACCATTACCTTTTTTATATGGTCATTAACTTTTACTAAGTCAACCATTGTGATGTTAACATAACGATTCATGCCAATAACAGTTGTTAACAAAAATAAAATTCAAATCTAGAAAGAATTTGGACAAATAAACATTCAAATTTATTTAAATCTAGATATCATTTTGTTAAGGCTCATTTTAAATGTAGTTTTTTAAATTATAAAAATTTTAAAATAAATTAAAAATAGTGGGTATCGTTGAATTAAATATAATTGGAGCCTCTTAATTACACTCTTTAATTATCAAGAAAAAATGTGAGAATTGCAGTAATTACACGAGTAATCACAAATAATCACACTAAAATCTAATTACTTTATAGTTATTTAAATGTATCTGTACTTGATTTAAATTTAAGAAATTATTTTTATATAATAACAATAGAATTTTTATTTTGTAGCATATATTCTATTTTTAAAATATAATTATATATTATTTTATTATTACCGTCTAAATATTCTAAAAATTTTATTTGCTTGAGATAATTTTCCACACAGTTTGACCTACTAAATATTCAACTAAATTAAATAGTATTTATTATTTATCATTTATACTTGACCAAATACCAAAATGATAACAATGAATATATGTTTAATATTATAGAGGGAATGCCTAACAAATATCAAATGCTAAAGTAATTAGATAAACTTGCATAAGATGTTTATTTTTCTTGTTAAATTTATTGGTAACCATAATGCAGAATACTCTTTTGGAATAACATATTTCATAAGATAATTTGATTTGTTTAGATTTTTTTTCAGGTATTATTGATAATTTTTATAAAAGTTAATATTCTTTTCTCTTTTTTTTTTTAGAATTCAAAACTACATAGTTGTGTAATTACAATTTATACTACAAAACATGAAAAAGAGAATTTCAATATAATTATACTTTGTTAACTAAACACGTCTAGAAAATTAGAATTACTTGTACTTACAAGGGAGTGTAATTCCTATCAAGTTGATTGTTTTTTCATCCTTTTACTCTGTAGTGTTCAAACACATCCTAAAAGTCAAAAATACTTAAATCTAACGTTTTAAGGGGCATTTAATTCACGAAATCTTATATCATAAATGAAAATAAAAAATTGAGGAACTACATTTGGATTTCGAATTGTTATACATTAGTAATCACCTACCAGCGACCTGCTAGATGGATGAATTTGAGGCGAACAACGAAAGGATAGCAAAGGGGTTTGCGATCTCTGTTCGAATGTACCCAAATAGCTCGCAAGATGGAGACAGCGTACTCTAGCAAGCGACCCAGAATGGAACACGTGTCCAGCATGCCCGAGGTCTACTCAGAGGGTTAGTCTTAAGAATAGTGGAGTGAAGTCATGAACAATAGGGCCATGTCATGAACAATGATAATATGTATAAATATTCGAATGTTCCCATTAATATGATATAAGACAAAATTACTTAACAATTGGTGCGATGAGCATGGACAAACTTCCAATTGTTAGATTTTTCAGTTTTTCCAGTTTTCTTCAATTTGGAAGTTGAAGATGGTCTATCCAAATGAGAACTTTCTTTTCTATTTTTCGTCAGGATAGGCTGGAGTATCAGACTCACACAGCCAACCTAATGAGCAGACTTGTTTGCAGGATAGTTCATTGATAGCCCAGAAAACTTCGGCAACGCAGCTTATCAAAGAGTTTCTAGTCCGTTGGACCTCAACGTGCCCATTGGTCAAGGGTTACAACTTCCCCTAAACTAGGAAACACCTCAGTAGCAGTTCTTCACTCTTTAAGATCAGATGAGGCTGATGAAAGAGCAAATGGTTGCACAGAATGCGGGGATGGAGCAACAGCAAGCTCTCCAGCGGGATTTATTAAAGTAAAATGACAAGGTCAAAAGAAAGGTACAATTTGATAACTCTGATTTTCATGACCATCTGACCATACAAGAGGAAGCTCCAAGTTCGTAGGCAAGGAAGTGGGAAGACAAGATGGATGCATTACGACGGGACGTGAGGGCATTGAATCTTGAAAATTGAGACATGGATTGACTTTTCTACTCCAACAACCCTTTGGCCCCAGAATTGGCTACAGTGCGTTTACAACATGGTTTTAAGGTTTTGAGGGACATGTTTGAAGGTAGGAGGGACCTGTGAGTCCACCTGATGCAATATAACGATTATATGAATGTGTTGGGAGCTTTGAACTCAGTGAAGGCAAAGCTTTTTCTACGACACTCAAAGGGAGTGCAAAGGACCAATACTTATCCCTTCTCTAAGGTTCCATTTGAAGTTTTCCTTAGTTGGGTCAGATGTTCTTGGGAAGATTCAGAGCTCACAAGGAAATAATAAGTACTTATATGAGATTGATGTCTGTAAAATAGAGATAAGGTAAGTCACTCCACGATTATGTGAAGCGGTTTCATACAACAACTCTCAACACAAAGAACCTTAAAGACCAATGGACCATCAACGCTTTTTTTATGAGGCTGCAGAATGAGCATATGCAGTACTCATTCACTGATAATAGGCCCCAAAGCCTAGCAGACTTGTATAAGCGAGCTCATAAGTTTGTAGAAGTAAAAGAGATTAATAGAGCAATGCGTAACATGTTTTGGAGAAATGACCGATGGTATAGAGAAATAGAATGAGCTCGTGGTAGGAAAAGATTGCAAGCATCGAGAAATTCTCCTAGTACCACTTAGGAATCTCCACCCAGGCAAACCAAAAGGTATGTCCCACAAGGAAAATTTGAAACCTACACACCATTGAATGCTACTCGTACATATATTTTGAATCAGGAAAAGAGCTCAGGCATATTACCCCTTCCATCCCTATGAGGCGCAGTGAGAGGAAATTGAGCTCGACAGATAGATGTGCTTTCCATAATGATGTAGAGCATTAAAAAGGGGAATGTATTACTTTGAAGGATAGTATCGAAAAGGAAATCAGAGACAGTGAAATCACCAAGTATGTAGATCAGACTACTCCTTAGTAGGCACAAGATTTGAGTGATGACCCCAAAGGCAAATAAAAGGTTAAAGGTATTATACACTGAGATGGAATGTTCATTACCTCAAAAAATACTACAAAAACTCTTAAGTTTTAATAAAAGCATCCTTTTGTTATTATATTCGTATCATGATGTGCCTTCAAATAGTTAGCGAGAGTTAAAAGCTCCCACCTGTAATTTCAAGGCTCGCTGATTTCATATTGCGGCCTCCAAATAGTTACCAATAGTTAAAAGCTCACAGTTGTAATTTCAAGGCTCATTAATTTCATATCGCGACCTCCAAACAAAGGTTTAGCGATAGTTAAAAGCTCTCAACTATAATTTCAAGGCTCGCTGATTTCATATCGCGGCCTCTAGATAGTTAGCTAGAGTTAAAACCTCACAGTTGTAATTTCAAAGCTTGTTGATTTCATATTGTGACCTCCAAACAGTTAACGAGAGTTAAAAGCTCTCAACTATAATTTCAAAGCTTGCTGATTTCATATCGTGGCCTCCAAACAGTTAGTGAGAGTTAAAAGCTCTCAGCTATAATTTCAAGGCTCACTGATTTCATATCACAACCTCCAAACAGTTAGCAAAAGTTAAAAGCTTCTAGTTGTAACTTCAAGGCTCGCTAATTTCATATTGTGGCCTCCAAACAGTTAGCGAAAGCTAAATGCTCCTAGCTGTAATTTCAAGACTCGTTGATTTCATATCGAGCCTCTAAACAGTTAGCAATAGTTAAAAGCTCTCGGTTGTAATTCCAACACTTGCTGATTTCATGTTGAAATCTCTAAACTACTAATGATAGTTAAAAGCTCCCAACTGTAATTGCAAAGCTCGCTGATTTCATATCGTGGCCTCCAAACAGTTAGCGAGAATTAAAAGCTCCCACCTGTAATTTTAAGGCTTGTTGATTCCATATCGCTGCCTCCAAACGGCTCACGGATTTATATTCCCAACTAATTATTTTAGAGAATATGTTTAATTTTAGAACAACTTGTGGATTTATATTCCCAGTTGATGATTTTGGAAAATTCGTTTAAGTTTAGAATAGCTCTCAGATTTATATTCTTAGTTGATTATTTTAGAAAATATGCTTAAGTTCAAAACAGCTTGTGGATTTATATTCCCAACTAATAATTTCTTGAAAATTTGTTGAAGTTCATAACAGCTTGCAGATTTATATTCCCAACTAATTATTTTAAAAAATATGCTTAAGTTCAAAACAGCTCGTAGATTTATATTCCTAGCTGATTATTTTGGAAAATTTGCTTAAGTTTAAAACAGCTTGCAGACTCACAACTGATTATTTTCAGAAATTTGTTTACGTTAAATCTTTGATGATAGCGATGTAGTCATATGATAAATATGATAAATTTGTAGAAACTATAATTTTATAACAATAATTAATAAAGGCAAATTTCATCTAAAATCAAACTCCATTTCATAGAAAAAGAGTATACGAAACACTAAGTAGCTAAAGAACATTGTCTTCCTCTTCTCCCCTATCAGCGGCTTGATCTACATGGCTATTATCAACAAGAGGGGTGCTAGTCTTAGCTGGGTTTTCGTCTACGTAAAATTCTCTTGAGCTTTTCCAGCTTGACGCGAACTTGTCTCATGTAGCACCCGAAGGAAAGCACACATCAAACCCCAGTTTATCCATATCCACATCACAGAGAGCATTAAAATCAACTCTGCGAACATCAAAAGTTCCACCCACAACTTGAGCATGCAATAATATATTCATTTTCAATTGAGAAATGGAGTTATACATGTTCTGAATAGTCTCATAACTTTTTTAAGGCCTCATATTGTTTTTGCTCCGACCTTGTCATTTCAGAGTGGCACTTTTTAATGATCCTATCCACTGTAGCCATATGCTCCGTGGTAAAATTTTCATTTCAACTTGCATGGCCTCTTTACTATCTCTCTCAACGGCCACCTCGCATGATAGCTCATTGATCTTAACCTCAGTAGCCCCCAAACGCTCTGCGAGGTCCCCATTCTACTTGCTGATGACTTTATTTTCCTCCATCATTTTGAGGTACAACTCATAAACTCTTTTCAGTTCTACTTTAGTTTCCGCGAGCTCACTTTGGCACACCTCACCAAGATCTAACCCAACCATATTACCTTAAACAAGCAAAAACTGTAAAAGTAAAGTGAAACTTGACACTGAGGGTTTTTGTGTACTGTTTGATGATTCTGTGATATGCATATCCTTCCTCGTAACTTCTGGTAAAGAAGTCTTCCATTTTTGGGCCATATTAGCAAAATCATAATGATACTCTTGTGTGTCTAGATGACTACACCACGAAAATGAATATATGTTTACCTTTAAATGATGTTTCTTTAGTAGCAGGCAAAAATGGAGAAATGTAAGGACCAGCATGAGGATCCTCCTCAACAGTAATCGACAAGATGAAAAGGGTCACTGATTGTGAGCTCGCCAAGGGAGAAACTAGGGTGTCAATTACTGTAGCTATGGGACCAATAGGGTCCATTCTTCTTTTACGATGCTACTCCAAATGCCCATTATTTCTCTCTTCCTCATTGGTAGAAACAATATTCATAGCCCTCGCGGTTGTCTTGTATTTTTTGCGTACATTCCTTATCAAATATTGAATGTTCATAGCCTCGTTTATTTCGTAAGGTATGTTATTAGTCTTTGTTGAATCATTTTCGGAGCTACGGTCGATACCTGCATCAGCAATGACTCTAAGATCAGTGGAGGTGGTTAATAAGTTAATATTCTGCCTATCATTTTCCCTTCGCAAAGAAGCAGCAAAGGTTCATAGGTGAGGACTCCACTACAAGAAAATAGGGCTTTAGTGGCGTTTTTAGTGGTGTTTTATGAAAAACGCCACAAAAATCATACATGAGCGGCGTTTTTGGCAAAGCGCCGCTAAAACCAGAGCAATAGCTGCGTTTTTGTCAAAGCGCCGCTAAAAACTAGAGCAATAGCGGCGTTTTTGGCAAAGTGCCACTAAAAACCAGAGTAATAGCGGCGTTTTTGGTAAAACGCCGCTAAAAGTCATATAATTATGATTTAGGGTTTTATGGTTTAAGGTTTAATGGCCATGGGTAGTATCTTAATCTCAAGTGAATCATATTCAATTAAATCTTAAACCCTATAATTAATATATATTTAGGGGCATAAGTAGGGGGTTGAAAGGGGCTTTGCCCTTCTAAAATGAAAAATTTTTCATTTCGATTTTTTGAAATTTTTAAAAATTTTAAAGGTAAAATTACACTTCATCCCTTTGAATAATGTAAAATTTTTGATTTAATCGTTTCAAAATTATAAAAATATATGCTAAAATTTAATCGTTTAAAGTTTAGATGATGAGGGTAAAAGTTTAGGGTTTATGTTTTATGACTTAAGGTTAAGAGTTAAGGGTTTAGATTAATGCTTTTATTTTCAAAAATATTTAATTTAAACTATTTGATATATTTAAGTATTAGATTTAAAAAAAACATTGATAAATAAATAAAAACATTAATAATAAATAAAAATGAAATATAAAAATAAAAATATATAAAATAAAAATTAGCGCCGTAAAAAATAAACAATAGTGAAAAAACCCCTCAAATAATATTTTACTTAAAAAAAATGGAGCCTTTTTATTACCAAATTCCTTCTCCTTTCGAAACCCTAAAATTTCCCCCTAAAATTGGTATCCTCAAAACTCCCTTTTCACACGCGCCGTTTTCATCGGTTTACCTTGGAACCCATACGATCCCTTCCCCTTTCCCTTTCCCTTTCAGTTTCCCTTTGGTTTTGAAAAAAACCCAATTTTTATATTCATTATTCTGTTCTTAATTTCGGTTTTCATTTTTCTATGTTCTTTCTTCAATACATTATAGAAGCATTTGGTCATCTCGTCTACTTGTCTCTCCAAACTATTGTTGGTAACTTGGTATGGAGAGTGGAGAGTGGAGAATCGGAGATGGCTCTTTAGGGCTTGGGCTAAGGTGAATCGCCATGCTTTAAACATGCTTTCACAGTTTCACTCGCACCCGAAACCCCTCTCTTGATTTTTTAGACTCTCTGCAAATTTTTAGACTCTCTGAGGTAAGGTCCTGTTGAGCATTTACATGATTCTCCCTTTTATTAAAATTTATCTTTAATTATCCCTATCAAATGGAAAGCTAAAATGTAAAGCAACAAGTTTAGCCAAAACCCAAACCAGCCCTTGTGTCTATCTTCTTCATTCATTTTTAATATTAATAACCAATTTTTATAAGTCCTTTCCCATCTGCAAACTGAAAGCAGAAAAAGGGAAAATAATCAAATATTATTAGTAAAATCGCCAAATTTGTCACAGTTCTCCATGCTGCAGTCTCTATCCATAACTTTCGGTGGTGGTGTTTTTCCATATTCTAATTTTCCTTCAATTCTCTTTATTCCAACTGATTCTTTGCCTTCTCCCTTTCGTTTCCTTTCCTTTCTCTCGGAATGTGTTTTGCTGCGTAATAAATTTCCCTTTCCGCTTTTGTATTTTTTTTGTACTTATTATCTTCACACTTTCGGATTGTTCTCTTTCATCATTGAATCTGCTCGTTATCTATGAATGATTTTTTTTTCTCTTTTGATAAAGTTATTTTAGTTCATTTTTATTTTACTCATGCTGAATATGTGATTCGATCGAATTTGCCCCTTTTTTTTCTCTGCTTGTTTTAGGAAGTTGGTGAGTTTTGATGTTTTAAAGTTTAGTTTTACTCTCCATTTTAGCAATTAGGCAATTTGATTTATGTTATGTAAAAATTACTGTGAAATAGATAATTTGGTATGGTTTAAACTGCATTATTTTGATTACTTATATAGTACAAATTCACTAACTTTTAAGGTATTTCATGTCTCAGTTAAAGGAGCCTTTGATCCTGACTGGTGAAGGGCCATAAGAGGTTGTTAGTTACAAACTTACAAGTAATTTTTTGTGCCCTTTACTATCTTTAGGAAATTGTTGCTTGGAACTTTTTCTTTTTTCTGTTAGATGATTGCAATGATGTTGTTATTGTCAATGTTTGATGTTAGCCATCTTGTTTATATCATGTTACCGGTGATTTTGTGACTTATGGCAGTAGTTTGCTTGCTTTTTAGGAAATTTATGGGTTTAGGCATTTCATGGGAGTAGCCGAAGATAGTGAACCACCCTTGAAACGTGTGAAAGGGCCCTTGGAAGAATCCAAGAGCTTGCCGGAGGATCATTCAACCACAAAATCTGTTTCTTGCTCTTTGGGAGATCAGATGGCTAGGCCTCTAACCTCCCAAGGGGATGGGGAAACAATTGGTTCACAAGGTGTTATAAGAAAAGCAGAATTTATTAAAATTATAACTAGGGCATTGTACTCGCTTGGTTATGACAAAAGTGGTGCCCTTCTAGAGGAGGAATCGGGAATACCATTGCATTCTTCGGTGGTTAATCTATTTATGGGGCAAGTGACCAATGGGAAATGGGATGATAGTGTGGCCACATTGCAAACGATTGGTCTCTCGGATGAAATAATGAAGTCAGCATCCTTCTTGATTTTGGAACAGAAGTTCCTTGAACTTCTTAAAATGGAAAAAGTTGCTGTTGCATTGGATACACTAAGGAATGAGATCGTTCCTCTTCATGTCAATCTCGACCGTGTTCATAAGCTTGCTTCCTGTATCATCTCTCCTTCGCAATGCATAAGACTTGGTATTTCTGGTCAAGATACTGAGGGTACAAAGGGATAATTTTCATTTTGTTGGTGACAATGTTAAGAACCTTAAACCAGAACTGGCAAAGGGTGCAAAGCTGAAGTGCAGCAGATGTGGACTAAAGGGTGCTGCACTTGGCTGTTAGGGAAGAGTCTGCCTGGCATTTGCTGATGAGGTACTGTGATATTTTTTAATAATTATATCTGTGGCTGCCTCAGCCCATTGACGATCAAAAGAAGGGAAGTCAGCTTCTGGAAGTATATGCAATTGAAATTCAAATGTATACCAAGACAAAGAACAACAAAAAGCTCAAGGTAATTTAACTTCCTTTTTAAGATACAATGTATAAATCTACAATCGGCCAAGCAGTTGCTACCTCTCTTTGAGAGGATTGAGGTTTAAGGTCTTCTCTGCTAGGTTTTCTCTATATGTACCTAAAAAGTCAAAATCTGACATTAAGTATTTTAAATTGAGCTGGTAAGATGAAGAACTCTTTATTGATGAGGAAGGAATGATTCTATGATTCTATTACATGTCAAATATGATTACTTACAAGTGGCAATTCAGGAGGGGTACATAAGCAGTCATAATTCTCTTGTAAAGGTCTATTACTGAAAGCTAGTTTATATTGTTTCTGCTGTCACCATTTATCTACCATTTAATAAAAATACATGGTAGAATATGTACCCAATTTTCTGCTTTGCGGATATCAAGTATGCTTCCTTCTGGAATTCAAGGGAAGCAATGTTAAACTAAGATATGAAATATGTAGAACTTTAGGCGTGAAAGTTCACCTGTGTCCTGATTTTGCTATTTTTTAGAATTCTAGCAACTCTCAAATTTAAACTACTAAAGTATATTCACTTGTAGTCTGGATTGTTTATCTGGATCCTGGTCAATGACATTGTTACATTAGCATGAAGCACTATTAGTTAAACCTTAATACTGAAATCGAGAAGTTTTCACTGTTGTTTAGTCTCAATTGCATGTGGTCACTACTTCTCTTCCTGACTGATACTTGTAACTTTGTTCTATTTTATATTATAGCTGAAAAACCAACCTTGGTTCTGTCTGATAATTGTTTTACAAAGTTATACAGTTATGTCCTGGTTTGGTCTTTATATAATGGTTTAGCCGTGACTGAGATATTGGTTTTAATGCAGTAATTATACCAGAAAGCACTTGCTGTCAAGTCTGCAATACCACATCCTAGGATCATGGGAATAATTCGTGAATGTGGTGGCAAGATGCATATGACTGAGTGTCGATGGGCTGAGGCAGCCACAGTTATCTTTTTTAATAATTATATCTTTGACTTGCGTATGTGTTTTATTGTGCTGAAAGGTAAACTCGTATACTGATGATATTTTTGCAAGTACTGAAATTTCTCGTTAATTGATTCTTTTTGGTGTTAAAAGTTTCATGATTGATGAAATTAGTCTTGACAACCATGGGTGTTGTGATGGTCCTAAAACTGGCAGACTCAGGGTATTGGATAATGTGAGTCTTACTCTTTTGAGCTCAAGTGTGCTAGTTTTTCAAGTTGTTAATGTTACTTTTGCAAATAATTAACTTCTTTCTCTTGCAGGCACCAAAGCTCTTTGATTATTTGGCAGAGGGTTAGTGAAGCACAGGATATAGCCACAAAATTAGGTGGACAAGTCATTGGTCACACATGGCTTTTAGAATCAATTGCAGCATGTAAGTTGCAGCCTTTTGTCAACTAACTAAATAATGATGATTGAATTTTTTTAGGTAAAGAATGACCAATAACTTAATAGACTAGTCCTGTTATAGAAGGTAGAACTTGCTCTTTCTCTGTATATCTGTATTGTAATAGTCATATGAGCTCTTTTGAGTTTGGCAGCAACTAATTGAACTTGGATGGGGCATTTTCATCATTACATGAGCAAAGTTATTTTTGACTTGTACAATACCATTATAACAGCCATGAACTGGAATTACATGTGATATTAGTAACTTGTACCAGCCCTTAAGGCTTCGACTTTACTTAAAACAGGAATTACATGTGGTCTTTGGCAATTTTGCCCAGTAGAATTAAGCTAATTTTATAGTTCTATCTTTAATTAATGCAGGACTGAGCAATGCTTCCTTTACAGGTCAGTTTCCTGTTTCTTTGTCATGGATGGATGTATTTATTGGAATATGGGACTAAGTAACTTAATACAAAGAAATTTTACATTTGTTTTTCTATGCCTTTTAGATCACCTCTAATTTTAGCATGACAACAACCCTCTCTGCTGGGTTTTTTGACCATTGTTGCTGCTATCGCTTTCATTTAGGTGTCAACTTTATTTTAACAGATGTTATGCCTTATATCATTTAGGTGTCAACTTTATTTTAACAGATGTTATGCCTTATATGATGCTATAGGAGACAAATATATTCCATAGTTTTTCTTATCCTTCTGTTTTTGTGCCGTTATACTCTCTAATCACATGATTTCCCTAAGCCAACCGCGTCAATAATGATTGATTGCTGATGTAACAATGTTTGATTGCTAATCACATGATTTTCACTTTTGTTTGTCTGCTGTTAAGTTTATAGTGAGCCACTTGACTGCATTTCTTTTTTCATTTTTTACAACTTTTTCTGACCAACAATTTATTTGTTACATATATGTTTTAGATCTGGCCAGTCTATTTAGATGAGAACTTCATTAAAATTGTTTGTACCTTGATAAATTTCAGATCTGGGAGGCTTCTTTCAGCTGTCCATCATGGTTTTCATCTGGTGCTAGGAATTTGATTAAGCGTATTCTTGATCCAAGCCCTCTTACCGTAAGCTTCAAATTCAATTCATCCTATGAAAATTTGTGATTACATGCAATCTTTGATCACAGTATAAGCTTTAGCGGGTGCATTTTGGTTGAAATTCTGCATGTTCTTTTTGGCAGCGTATAACTATTCCTGAAATTCTACAAGATGAATGGTTCAAGAAAAGGTACAAGCCACCAAAATTTGAGCAAGATGAGGATGTAAATCTTGATGATAATATCTTATATTTTACATGGTTATGATTTAAGTCCTTATTTCATTGATATCTTTATATTTAATCTAATTTTTATTATTTATTTTAGTTTTGATTCTAAATTTTTATTTTTATTTTAATATTTTTAGTTAAAATTTTAATAGAAAATTTAATTTGATAATGAATTTTAATAGAAAATTTTTATATTTATATCATGGATATTATTCTTCTCAATATTTTGATAATGAATTTTAAATTTTTTAAAATTTTTTATGATTTTTATAATATATTTTTTAAAATTTTATTACTTTTAGCGGCGTTTTTGGGTAAAGCACCGCTAAAGGTGTTTTTTGCGGCGTTTGTAAAAACGCCGCAAATAGTTTTAGCGGCGCTTTTAAAGCCATTAAAAAATGTCGCTTAAAGTCAATTTTGCTGCAGTGCTCATCCCACATAAATTGTAAAAGAAATTCATTAGTTCCTCTTTGTAGCCCCGTAGTATTAAACCCAACTCACCTATAGATTTGTAAGGTCACGTATTGCTTTTAGGCTGTGCACCAATGGACTGGGTGACCTCCTTATTATCACCACGTTTTCACCCATGGGGCTGAAGCCCTCCAAACAATATCGAAACATGTTCATTACCGTTACAAAGTCTTCCAGAATTAGTAAACGACTGCTGTGAAGCCTATGAAATTGAGTTAGGGTATCATCGTTGTGGAGAGGGATCGCTGAAATGAGTACATGTCTCAGCTCAGTGAAGACCACTCAGTTGGAAATCAAAACCATCACCAAGTTTACTTTGGACTCGTATATACTTCCCTCGATTCAGGTGAATATTGCAACACAGATTTGAAATAATGGTCTATACCTTTTTGCGTAGAGAAAAGTAGTAAAACACCGATGGGTTCTCCCGGCTGTAGCTTTTTAATTGGTACAGCTGCTTGAAAATAGCGAGCAGGGGAACCTCGTTGTGCTAGCAGCAATCAATGAAGTATGCTACCACATTCCACTAGGAGAAACCCAAAAGTTGACCAGGGGCAATTTTGTAGTCCCTGAGCAGGCTGTAGAAGAAAGGGTGCAACGACAGATAGAACCCAGCCTTGAGTGCGTGAAGGGGAGTAGGAAGTTATCCTCGATGGTTACACTTAGCCTGTAGGGACCCTCTGGAATGGAAAATTCATATGCGGAGTGGGGAATCTTTATCCCTCGTATGACCAAAACTCACTGCATTTCCTCCATTTTCGTAATGCAGGTATAGAAGTTAACTGTCACCAAAACCTTAGGTGATCGTTCTCGCTGTAGATGGCTTTGGATTATTCGGTTACCGATTCCCCTCATTCTCATCATGATTTGAGTAAAAGAAGAAAATGAAAATTTACGAAGCAAAAGTAAGTTCTCCGAAGTTACCTTGAATCTGATTGTTGAAAATACTAGAAGTGAGGGGCTTAAGGCTCTGTAGATCCCCTTTTTAGAAGGGGTTTCTCTTCCCACATTTTGACGTTTTACATGATCATGAAAGATCAATGATTCAGATGCAAGCAAACGGAAACGGTTCAAATGCCAACGGTCAGATGCAAGTAGACAAAACTTATTCGTACATGCGGCAGAACATGCGTTGCGCATCACAGCTCGTAGCATACCCAACAAGCTGCATTTAAACTTGATGTAATACATCTAATAAGCGTCACTTTGTAACCCTCCTGAGGCCCACTGGGGGATTAGATTGTTATACATTAGTAATCACCGACCCGAATTCCAGTTAAGATCCGGGTCACCTATCAGCAACCCACCAGATGGATTAATTTGAGGCGAACAACGAAAGAATAGCAATGGGGCTTACGGTCTTTGTTCGCATGTTACCAAGGAGCTCGTAGGATGAAAATTGCATGCTCTAGCCGGCGACCCAGAATGGAACACATGTCCAGCATGCCCAAGGTCCGCTCAGAGGGTCGGTCCTAAGAATAGTGGGGTTAGGTCATAAACAGTAAGATCATGTCATGAACAGTAATAGTATGTATAAATATTCGAATATTCTTATTAATAAGATATGAGACAAAATTACTCAACATAAATATTACTCAACATAGGAATTTAACATTCTAAACAATGCTAAAATTTGGTACTATAGAAGTAATCTTACAACCACAGTTAGATAATGTAAGATTCTCAAAGTAATATTAATTTTATCACAATTTTACTATTTCTTTTTATAAGTTTTATTTAATTAAATAAAATAGATTGGCTTTAATTATATTAATATTTATATATTTAAATTTGATCTGCTTTAATTATACAAAACTTTATTCATGACTTTACATTTGAATTGAGAATATGCATATTTATTATATATATTTTTAAATATTCATAAATGCAATTGATTTTTTTAGAAAAAATAAATATATTTTAAAAGATATATGCTATTTTATTAATCTTATTATAAAATTCAGAAATTTATCACAAATATTTTGCATGCTAATAATGTCTAAAATTATTTCAGTTATTTTACTTATACATGGAAAAAATATTATAATAAAGGCAATCTAGTAGTATATTTTCAAGTAATCTAACATTAAAATCTTAAGTTCCCACCACGTTAATAAAATAAGATAATGTAATTTATCCTAATTAATTTTATATTTTAACAATCTCATTATCATTTTGTCATAAGTAATTTTTTATTTAAAAAATTCAAAAAAATTGAAAAATATTTTATAAAATTCAAAGATGAATGTATGTAAGAGGTCCCTATAGTCAAATTAATCCCTCTACTATTACATGAATCAAATTGATCTCTATACTATTAAAAAAAATCAAATAAAGTTAAATTGAAATAAATTTAATATTTATAAAAATTTTATGGTAAATGAACTTCTTTTTAATTGAACAGAACTTGAAAATTTTAGAGATATTTGTATGCTGTAAATGTTAATTCTATTATACTTTCGACTTATTTGAATCTTTTTAATAGAAGAGGGACTAAATTCATCAAAAACATAATTTCGGCCTTATGGTTTATTACCGGGCCTTCCTACTTAGGCCTGACTTGATCTATTAGCAACCTCTCGATCGTTGTTCTCCTTTTCAATTTTTCTTCTTTCCTTTGTGTTCGTACTAGAGGCAGAGATCCAAAGAGGAAGCTCCGATTGCTGTAAAACAATGGCGGATTACCATTTCGTTTACAAAGACGTCGAAGGAGCTTCCACTCAATGGGATGATATTCAAAGAAAGCTTGGGAATTTACCCCCAAAGCCACCAGCTTTCAAGCCTGACCCTTTTGAACCCGCACCTGACCCGGATTCCGTCCCTAAGGACAAGTCTTGGATCGATGAAAAGACTGAAGAAGAGCTTGAAGAAATCGAAGATGATGTCGATGATGATAGATTCCTTGAAGAATACAGGTTTACTCTTTTAACTCTTTTTTTTTTGTTCAGATTTAATTTCGAGGATTAAGACTTTATTGATTCTTTTTAATTGAATTAATAGATGCTTTCGTTCATTTAGATAAACTTTTTAAATATATCAGTTGAAAGGATAGTTTTCATATTCTATAGCTTGTAAAATGGATGAAAAATAAAGAGTTAGTTTTTATTTAACTTAAAAGATGATACCAGGTTGATTATTAATTTTGTAACAGATTTATGATTGATTGAACTTTTTCCTAGTGATTGAATTCATTGGAATCTGGGTTTTCATTGATATCTATGTTTCTGAAGTTCAATTGACAAAATGGTGTTGTTTTGATAGAAAGAAGAGGCTGGCTGAGATGAGGAAAGCTGTTAAGATTTCAAAGTATGGATCGGTTATGCCAATTTCCGGATCCGATTTTGTACGGGAGGTTTCGCAAGCTCCTCAGGATGTCTGGGTTGTTGTCATTCTCTACAAAGAAGGGTATTAACATTTGAAACAGTTGGATCTCTTTTTATGCTAACATTAGTTATTAAAATTGTAACAATTATGTTTCTTTGTATGCATCGAAATAGGCATCATAGAATCTTTATGCTCATCATAATATATTATTCCTCTTCTTGTTCCGGTTTTCCGTTATTGATGGGCTTTATTTGCTTAGTGCAATGTTTGGTGCTTTCTGCATCTTCAAGTGTTGGTCATTCTAACCAAGTCATTCCCCTTTTCTTTGCTCGATATTATATGGATGTCAATGAAATTCAATAGGAACTGTGTACTGGTTTATAAATGCGAATAAATCCACGACTTGTGAACCATGAAATTTATAAATGATCTTTCTTCCATAACTTTTGCATCGATGTTGCACATTTCCCTTGTCTTTGCTCTATATTCTATAGTTATCTTCAAAATTCAATAAACTTAGAATGAAAACTGAGACTTGGAACCATGAAATGTATGGATGCTCATGCTCATATAAAATTGGTGTTAATGCCATGCTGTTAAGTTTAAGAGAGTTGACAGGTTCCTTGCATTGACTGATTTTCTTCTTTACCGACATCTCTTATAGATTTCCAGAGTGTGGGCTGCTCTTGCAGTGTTTGGAAGAATTGGCAGTTAAATACCCTGCAACAAAGTTTGTCAAGATAATATCTACAGATTGCATTCCTAACTACCCAGATCGTAATCTTCCCACACTCTTGGTGTATAACAACGGAGCGGTGAAAGCAAATTATGTAGGCTTGCATAGTTTTGGCCGCAGATGCACGCCTGAAGGTTTGCTATATGTGAAGGAAATCACTTGTTTTTTAAATAAATTATGTTTACTGCTCTTCGATCCTTGTTTTGCACATTTCTTCGTCTTTCTTTTGCTTTTCAGCCATTTTAATTGAAATTCCATATCTCAATCCGATTTCAACATAATTTTGTTCCTCATTTGTATGTGATATAGGTGTGGCCTTAGTTCTTTGTCAATCAGATCCTGTACTGAATGATGGTCAAAGTGGGAGCAATGCATCTGTTCTCGAAGGAGTTCGAAAGAGGTTCATAGAGAAAGTTGTTACGGAGCATGAAGATCATGATGATGACGGGTCTTCAAGTGATTGAATGTTTGGTCAGTTGATTTTATTTCTTTTGATTGGTAAAAGAATGATTACCATTGACAGAGAGTGGCTTCTTTGCTGCTTCAGGAACAAATGGTATTGTATTTGTTATAACATCTTTATCATGTTTCCAACAAATTGGGATGCAATTCTTAGCTCCAATTCTCAATTTCGCATTGAAAACCGATACCGTAAATCAGGCAGGGCATTGACTTTGCAACCCAGTATCAAGCGTTCAAACTACGTCAAGACAAAGAAGTAAAGCTCTACAAGCATCTATACAAATACAATTCTATCAATTCTCTCTAGTTCATCTCTATTTATCTATCTTTCTGGTTGTTTGCCGAATATAGCCTCCCTTGTTACAAGCTTAATTCCTCGCACCCATAGCTCTGCCATTTCTAACCCACCTTCGCACATAAAATGGACCTCTTTGTTCTTAGTGGTCACTACTCGAAACACTCCGGGCTCATTAGCGTTGCCCTTTCCACTCCTGTTTCTTTCAAAGGCTTGGCTCGGCCCTAGTTCTGCCTCTCGGCATATCACATTCCGTTTTCTTGACTTTCCCCATTGCAGCACCCCAGTAGTTCCCACCATTTTCATTTGTTTCCCATGTGGATTTCCTTTTCCTCCCTTGGTATGCTTCATTACAGAGGTGCCTTCAAGAACGAGCGTGCGAGCAAGTGAGTCCAGAATCACGCGTTCTGCATCGTTTTTCAGGCCTACGATTTTTCTGGCAAGAGAGAGTGCGGTTTCCCCTTCAGCATTCTTGAAATAACAATTTGCGCCATGTGAGATTAAGAGCTCACACATGGAACCGTGACCTTCCCTAGCTGCTAACATAAGTGGAGTATAGCCATTTCCATCAGGGACGTTTACATCATAGCCTCTGCTTGTCAACAATTGAACAGCATCCAATACTCCATGCCGTGCTGCACAATGCAAAGCATAGAAGCCTCCGGCATTGCGATTGCCCTTTTCAAGTGCAAATTCAAGCATCACCTTCTCAAAGAGGTGACGGTTCTGATTCAGTTCGGACAACGTAAAAGCGGTCTCACCAGATTTGTTTAACAGCTTAACATCAGCCCCGGCATAGACTAGCAAACGGAATGCTTCAACGTGACCTTTCAAGGCTGCAACCATTACTGCCGAAAAACCTTTATCATCCTGATAATCAATATTAGCTTCTCCACTTCCTATCAGAGCTTTTAGAGCCTGAACATCGCCTGCTTGAGCGACAAACATTAAAGGAGAAAAAACTGAAACGTTGCTTGACTTGGGGATCTTTCCAACCTTGATTGCATCAAGGACTGCTTGCTGAAAACTGAGGGACCACTGGTTTGATCTAGCGATTGAACCAGCTGACTGACCACAGACGTTAACTAAGCCAAAGTCAGCACCAGCCATTGTCAGCACTTCAACGCATTCTTCATGCTTGAATTTTGCACAAACCATCAAAGCTGTGTCACCAGAATCTGTCTTGGAGTTCAGATCACAACCAGCATCAATGAGGGATTGAAGGGCTGCTGACAAGCCAAGACGGGCAGCCATGTGAATTGGACAGAACTCGGTTTTCAGGGTTTTAACTGGACATTCTACATTTGCACCACAGTCCAAGAGAACTTTCACTGCTCCTGCATTGCAACAAAGAATTGCATGGTGGAGGAGGGTTCTTCCATGATGAAGTGTCTCAAGGGGAAGGTGCTGAAGGAGCATCCGTAATATGGCACCACTATCTTCAAAATATTCTACAGCACACCAACTGATGGCATAGGGCTCAGCCAATCCTGCACCCACTCGAAACTCTTCACCGGTAGTCGTATCCCATGACCATGCTCCCAGACTTACTTTAATATCGATTTGTGTCCCAGCCTGTTTCAAGATTTTGGATAAATAAGATAACGAGTCTAAGTAGTTTACAAGGCAAGAAATAACAGTAGAGGACTGCTTAACCAATACAACTCTTTAAACTCTCTTGTCAATTAATCCGGGGAATTGTAAACTATCTTGCTAAAATGAACTATTCTTAATTGAAACAGACTACAAGAAAGTTTGACTAGATCCAGATGGATCCAATTATTTGAATATGCAAATGTAAAATTAGGAAAAAGTCTAAAAAGCTTTCTGATTTATCAGAAGGACAATAAGTGGCACGAACCCACTTAACCATGTAGTGGTTAATTATGTAAAAGCATTTATTTCAGAGTTCGAGAAAGTTGTGTAAATCATACAGCACACTAAATTATTAGATCACCTGTAGAAGCAAGCGAACAACGGAGGCCTGCCTACTAACCACAGCAGCAACAAGTGCTGTGCAGTCAACATTTGTGTGCAAGGAAGGTTTAGACGACCGGAGGAGCTGTCTATGACTTGCACTTGCATCAACACCAAACTGTTATAGAGCAGAAGAGCCATTAGATTATCATATAAAATTTAAATCAAAGAGCTAGGTAATATTCCCGGTCTTTGTCCCCTTGGAGGATCAACTAAATAACACCAGAAATCTGTTAGCTAAATCAGCAATAAGGGCATTCATGCCAATCACCCAACTTATAGTCAATTTTATTACAGGACGATAAAATGTCCTGGTCCCGGCATCTCCTATTTGTTTTGACATCTGGTATTGCCATAAAAATTGTTGGAACTTCCCCCATCACACTTCTATTTTAGTGAGTTTTAGAGCTCATGAAGTTGCAGTAAAGTGATGCGCATGATTCAGCGAGAATGACGGTTTTACCTTCATGAGAGTGTTGACCACTTCCGCAAACCCCCTGCAGCATGCTGTGATGAGAGCCTGAACTGCAACACGTGGTCGAATTAAATCAGAGCCCATGAGCAATTCTGCTAGCCTTGCTTGCCCATGGCAGCTTGCCTCCAGAAGAGCTTCCTCGCACGCTGGCTGAGAAGCCCCAGTTTTAAGTAATATTTCCAGAATCTCAAGTCGGCCCTCCCTCACGGCTACTGTTGTTGCAAAGCCCTTGAAGAGTTTATGATTCACATCAGCTCCTATGCTCTGTCATCCAAAAGTGTACAAAATTTTAGTCCATAATACAAACGGTTTTTTTTGTTTTCATTTTGATATTTTTAAGGAATTTAAACGGAAGACTTCTTTTTGGAGTTAAAGTTTACAATCATTCTTGTACTTTACCACTAGCATGGTAAGTATTTTTCAATCTTCATAAAAATAAAATAAAATAATTAATACACTGCCACAAACAAACAAAAACTGGGAAAGAAAAAGAAGGGAACAACACTGATTCATAGACAGAGAATCATGGAACGTTCTTCAAGAAATGCACAAAGAATTCATTCAAAGAGGGGATGGGGGATGCATCGTGTACTGTTTTGTACTTCAAACTCAAGCCAATAGTCAGTGACAACTCAGTATGGGGCTCACAGAGCATATTTCTCGTCCCGGGGAATCAATAAAACTATCCCTCTTGCTTATTTTCGAGTGCTACATTAATTTACATCTTCCTAGTATAAGAAATAAAAAATTTTCCAACTTAATGCAAAATAAAATATCACAAATTATAACTGTCTTTCTAAAAAAAAAAAATCTCTACTGAATTTACTTCTGAAAAGAAAAACCATGTTGATGAAGAGAAAACGGGACACCTCTGAATCTAGTTGAACACTAAGGGTGAGTTTGGATGGGCAGTGCGTTTAGCTGCGGTTAGTGTAAAAACAGCGGTGGCGGTGAGATTAGATACTGTAGCGATACTGTAGCGTGAGACAAAAAGTAAGCTAAACGCACCTCACCGCAGTCAATCGCCCATCCAAACGAAGCCTAAATATCTTGGACTGATTGCCCTTCAATCCATAAGAGAAACGCATAATTATCAAACCAATAAGCAATGGAAATGACAGGCGAAAACAAAAAACTGGATCTAGGACAGCCTATCTTCGCACTGCCAATCCAGATAGCAACTTCTTTGACGCAACTTCCACATCAAAGTCCAGAAACAGGTTCATCTGATTTAACAAAAGATAAGCTGAAAATGAACTGAAATGCTTGAATCGCCTAGTCAGAGTTCTCTTGACAAAAGAGATTAGCAGCTACCCAGAAAAGAAGCTACTACGATGCAGCAATCTCAAATTTACCAAGACATTATTCAGTTTCAGCCATAAGCAATGAGGTGTTATTACAAGAATTTCTACAATTCATCAACGCATTTATTGTTTATAAATAAAATATAAAAGACATGCGTATCACAAACATTTACTTCATGTATTCAAATCAAGGGAATAGTTTATTGCCCATATCCGGAATTCTCGGTAAAGATTCAAGGAAAAATAAGTGGAATTACCACCGTGAATTAAGGAAGCTTACTTAAATCTATAAATTTTCATTTCATTATTTTACGGTAATCTCGTAATTAGGCATTGTTAATGTAACTTGTGACGATTTAAATTTTGGGACCGGAGCAGGAGAAAAGCAATAAAGCGAGCAAGACAATTTTTTTGAATAAGATGTAACCTTAGCTTCCTCAATTTGAGAAAATCAAAAAATGGAAAAAGCGTCAGAATATAATTATATCAAAGAATCTAAGGAAAGGAAATTACGAGCAATTTAAATATTAAATTCTTTTAGCAGTTCGAAAAAGATTAGGAAATCACCAAACTACCATTCGATTGAAATTTGAATTTGAAAATTTTGTTTCGAAGTGAGTATCATATCCACTCCAACTTTTTTTCTAGTCGCAAAGCATGGAGTTTCAGAGAGTGGATGTGAAACGCTTCAAAATCAGTAAATCACCACATCACTCCTTGATACCGTTGGTGTATTACTACTAAACTTTCGACAATGCTGTCAAAATTAGGGACTTTAGAAGCAGCGATCTAACTCTCGTGACAAGTTACTGATTTCCAAAACATTTAAAAAAATTCAACAAAACCTTTTTAAAAATAATTGAATCTTCAAAATTAGTTAAAGTTTTTTTTGTGAAACCCAACTCAAGATAACCGAAAGGCAGAAGAGGTTAAAACGCTTGAGAATCCCAAGCAAAACGACAAGGGAAATAAGACAGGTGAAAATTCTGAAATTTAAAGTGAAAAAGAGAAAAACGGTAAGATTTCAAATTTGATCATCAAAACGAGAAAAACATCACAGAAAAAACGCGACGTGGGTAAAACAGTTTGAATTACATCCCGATCGACAAAAAGAGAAAAGAAAAACGAAAGTTTTCTACTGCATTACCAATAGTTTCTTAACGAGAGCGAGATTTCCAACATGAACAGCGAGGAAAAGAGCGGTGACATCAGTTTTAAACTCTTCATACTCGAAGCGGACCTCAGCCGCGGATTCTTCTCTCAAAACGACTTCGGTCTTCCTCGTTTTCAAGCAAACGGTACCAACGAAGTTGACATCGACGAAAGGATCGGCGAGACATTCAAGAGCGGACTTCAGATCGCCAGATAACGAAGCGTCGAGGAGACGCTGAGAAACTTCACCCTCGTAGTCGACGGGAACCACCTGTCTACTGCCGGAAAACACCGTCATTGTTTACAAGCTTCGGTTTCTTTAAGGTAACACCGAGAAGTCGATGTAAGTTTCAGGTGTGAGATGGCATACGAGGATATAAACGCTAAGCTCGAGAGAGACACTGAATGGGTTTAAAATATTAACAAAAAAGAAAAAAAAATTAAAAGAAGTGAGCGCCAGAGACTGACGCGAGGAAGGCAGCTTATTTATTTACTTATTATGCTTTTTTTAGCGCATTAAATGGTAAAAATATAAGAATGAACTGTTTGAATACCGATTATAGTAGAAACTTTAATGGTAGTTGTGAGGTAGGCCCTGGTTTCTTACGTGGGCATTTTTCTAAATCCATCCACATATTTATAAAAGATAAATAATTAAACTTAATTATAAAATATTTTAACTCTAATTATATATATATATGTCTAATCGCTCCCCGCCGGCTCACTAAAATCACAAACGAATTACATTTAGAATTAAATGAACAAAAATAGATAAAAATAATAAAGTTAGATAAATGGGTTACATCTGATGATTCTCACTAAGTATAGAAATGACCTTAATTTTTTTAAATTATTTTTTAATAATTGAAGTTTGAAAATAGAATTAGATTAATTGGTCATTGTGAATCCATTAAATATAAAAATTAAATATATTCTCATAAATTTTTTTACAAAAAAGTTATCATGACTTTAACGAAATTAGAATTAGATTGAAAATTTTATTTAATTGAAAATTTAATTTAATAAATAATATTTATTTTGGGAAATAAAAAAAGATATTCGATTAAATTATAAAATGTTAGGTTAAAAGTTAAGAAGCATGTATAATGTGTATAAGGGACAACAATCATTAACTAGGGTTAGCCACACCTCTCTCCTAATAGAACTAGGTGACTTATCTTTCTCTTAGATAAATATTATTTGTATTGCACTAATTCAACTAAGATTCTTCAATCTCTCCCTATAAATAGATTGTATTGGTAAGGCTAAAAAAACACATACAAAATTTTGAGATATTGTTATTCTGCTCGAAAATATTCAAAATTTATTTTCTAAGTATAAATTCAATTTTTTGGAAATAACAATTCTACCTATTTCTATAGAGAGATTTACTTTCCTCCTAAAAGTAAGAAAATTATTTTTGATTTTGTGTTTGATTCGTGATTGTTTGAGCTCACACTCAAACTAATTCGTGGTACGAGAATAGTGGAGAAGGTCGTTTGGTTGAAATCCATGAATGTCTAGTATTGTCTCACACAAAGCACAATACTCTTCAAGAAAATTTTATTGCTCTAAATATCACAAACCGACTCGGTTTTCAAATTTTTAATTTCCCCTGTGACAAAAAACCATTTTTAAATCGGATTTTTTCCAATATTTACATATAAAATAGGATTGTAATGGCTTCCGAGCTTAGTTTGAGAGTTGGATGCTCCACTGCAAAATTTCTTTAGCTTTATCCGAGACCTATGCACAAAACCAAATAAATTTGTACGCTGAGTAATGATTACTCAGTGGTGTTAACATAATTCGAATTCAAATATAAACATAACAAAACCAAATTAACATAAATAACATGATAATTCAAGATAACCAACTAATCATTTCATATTAATATCATAGATACATATATATACCAATAGTTTACTTATCGTTTCATTTTATTCACAATAATGCTTTAGTCAATTTTTAGATATAATTTCCAACCTTAGAGTATTTGCATCTAGTTTAACATATCAAAATCATATCTCATGTTACCTTCGATATCTCATACCAGTACAATACATGTTCAATATATCATTGTTACATTATAGTCCCTATTACCCAAATCAGATATAATAAAAATACTCAGAACAATTCACTATCACACCAAATACGCATAAAAATGCTAACCGGTCACAAGTGCACCTATCCCACCAACCACACCAGAATACACTCGTACCTCAAGGTATTAGAAACTACCACAATTACCCGATCAAATTTAAATCCGGCTTGATAAATATAATACAAGGGCCTCTTATAACCATTATTCATTTTCAACCCTCAAAGTTTATATCCTTTACAATTTAGTCCTTACTGATACCAAAATTAAATATTTAGTCTAAGTTTAATTCAAGTTCAATTTAACACTTATGCTTACAATAGTAACATATTTCCACATAAACTAGCTAGTGTTACTCATGCATTATTTTTAAGCTTAAACATTCAAATTTCATTTGAACTTTCAACAATGGTAATTTATTCTAAAACTGAATTTTACGACACTATTGAAAACTGAGTCACTACAACAGCATCCTTAGGGTCAAGAAAATGGATTCCAATGAGAACACCTCCCGTAGTACACTCACATCCTGAAATAATCACATAACTTCTCCTATTTAGGTCTGTAAGGGTAATATATATCCAAACCACACCTATTCAAATATAATATACTTGAAGACACTTCTCAAAGAAATCTCAAGAGGGACCACCAATATCTCCTTGTAGTTAATTATCTTGAAATAATGAGAACCACTAGGAATATTTTGTAAGCGCAGACGGTAATAGCAAGTCCTAGTAAAGGGGCGAATCCATTTGATAAGAAAACCAAATCTCCTTCTGAACTTTAGTTCTATGAAAATGTACTTACTATAATCAACTGGTATTGTCACATTCTCGTCGTAGAATAAATTCTTCATCTAGGAAGAAGATGTTTGAGGCTTAAACTCGAACAACCTAGGGAATTAGTCTTCGTTCCACTTTCTCAAGAAAACATATATCAAAACAACTAATCGAAGGGATATATTCCTTTCTTAAGATACATGGTGAAAAGAAAAATAAAAAGTAACCACTAGGAGAAACCCGTCACTTGATATAGTGCCATGTGGAAGTCGTACTGAATGTCCTAAGTGAAATTTAGGAAGGGAATAGTAAAACTCGCTTCATGTAGGAACAATGAAAGATAGAATCTTGGCCTCCCACTAATAAAGTATGAGCTGAACACTTCGCTACCATGATGTTACCCTTTTAGGATACTAAATTCGTACTTGTGAAGCTTCATGAGTAAACCGTGGGATAATAGTAAGTTTTTCATCTTTTGATGGATCGTGAAACACTAATAACTAAGACTGACAGCAGGCTTATCATTACCCTTTCCGAACCTCATTGCAACAGCTTTATCAGACTTCACTGTAATTATTTCCTGCATCTTTGTCGCTTTTATAAATAGAGCACAACCAGTATGACCATCACATTTTTCTTAAGTTTTGCTAGATCGTTTGTCTCCCCTAACCATTTGTTAAGCAAATTTTTAACAAATTATTGAAAATAATTCTTATAACATCAAAGAACAAGAACTGTGAAGTGAGTCGAAAAAAAATCTAAAAATATAGAAATCATTCCAAAAAACCAATAAAGACTAGTAAATTGCCAACAACAGTTGCAGAAATTTTAAACAAAAAAAGGATGCAAAATAATTTTGAAAAAGAAATGCACTATTCTAAAGGACAACCAACATCCAATGGAAATTCATCACCTGTCCCAAAAGGTTGTTGTTCATAATAATCACGACTCCCTAAGAACACGATCCTTAGAGTACATTTGTGGCAGAATCTCAAACTTTTGGATATAACATTTTATCATAAAATAAAGCCACCATCCGGACCAACACGAGTTATCATATCAGAATTTCACAAGGAAGCCACTTTGTAACCCTCCTCTCGGTGCAAAAGGGAATATTGTTATACCCCCACTCATGTTATGTGTAACAACCCGATTTTCAATGGTTCAGGACCACAATTTTTTCTCGTATCGACTTGTAAATATTATTTTTAGAATATTTATAGAGTCATTAGAGTTGTATTAAAATTTTATTTAGAAATATTAACGTCTAGATAGTTAATTAAGAGAAAATGGCTAAATTGAAAAAGGTGCAAAACTTGTTAATTAATGCAATTAGGTGATTAAATGGTTTAATTAATAATTAAAAAAGGACTTAAGTGATAATTAAGCCCTAATTAATATAGTGGGATGACAAATTAATGGAAAATGACAAAATAATGTGATTTGGATGGCAATTTTGTAAATTAGTGAAAGTTTAATCAAAATTAAACAAAATTAAAGAATGGATAAACGAATTCATTTTCATTTTCTTCTTCAAATGGCCGAAAGCCATAGCAAGGTTAAGGAAAATTTTTGATTGCCTAATTTCTTTGCATGTAAGTCCATTTTGATTCTGTTTCTTGTAATTTTTATGTTTTTGAGATCGTTGCAACTAGGTCTAGCTAGTCTGTACCTTTATTTTTATTTTGTTAAAATTTTTTGAAGTTTTCATTGATGAATTTTGAATTTTATGATGAATACCATGTATTTGGAGCTTTGATTGTGTTGTTTGATGGTTTTGTAAAGTGATTTTTGTTAGATTTTGATTTTAGGATTAAATTAAGAAAATGTCAAAATTTTAGGGTTTGATGGTGAATTAATGTTTATTAAGGATTTTTTACGGGCCTAGTATATTGGGGTGGAACATTGAAATGAGAAAAAAATGGTTAATTTGATGAATTTCGAGTTAAGTGACTAAATTGTATAAATTGTAAAAGTTTAGGGTAATTGTGTAAATTTGAAAAATAAAAGGGCATTAATTGTAAAGTGGATTGAAATGTGAAATGTAAGTTGATAATTTAGAAATTTTATATTTTAGATCAAGAGTCTGTAGATATTCGTGAAAAAGAAAAAATTACGAAATAGTCCCTGAACTTCTGCAAGTACTAAAATGCAGTCCAGGTAAGTTCTTACGTTTTAAAATTTAACATCTATATGAATTGTTGAATAGTATAACATGATACAATATATATATTCAATTGTTGATAATAAATGATTATTTGAGATGTGTTATTGAATTTGATGTTCGGATTGGATTGAACGCAGGGCAGAGTACAGTCGTGATATGGTGTGTTGTGGGGGATTGGAGTAAAGATGGTTTTGGAGGGATGTATATATATATATTTTTTGAGTAAACCAAGGTTTAGTATTTGTTGCGAACTCTCGCGTTATACTCTCTGTTTGGCGTGTTTCAGTCGGACTAACTCTTATGAGCATTGGCGTGTTTCAGTTGATTAGCTTGTAACGACCCAATAGACACGAGTGTTAGAAAATGCATTTTTGAGACTCTGTTTTCGTTGTGTGGTTAATTAGGTTTTGGTTAGGTGAATTTGCATGAATTAAGAGTAATTAGATAAAAGGAATGGATTATATATAAGGTAAAAATTGAATTATAGATTAAAGAAAAATTAAATAGACCAGAGAAGCAATTATCCCAATATATTTAAATAAGGTGGCATAAGGATGAAAATATTATAAAATTTTAAGTTAAAAAATATATATTATAATATATTTACCTTAAGAATTAAGTATTTATTATATTATATTATATTATAATAAAACAAATAAATAAAGAATGAATAAATAAGAAAAAGAAATAGAAAAAAAACAAAGCCAACGAAACAGAAAGAAAAGAAAAAGAGAAAGAAAGAAGGAGAAAGACACAAAGCTAGGGTTTCAAATTGTTCAAAACTCAATTGATTAGTCAATTTAATTCTTTTTCTTATAATTTTTATGTTTTTGGAATTTCGATATTAAATACTACTCGACCCATGTCAAAATTTTAGAAATTATTGAGTTTTAAGTGTTGTCTATGTTGAATAATTTTAGTATTAGGGATTAAATTGATAGATTTTTAGGCTAGAAATGAAAAAGGATTAAATTGTAGAACAAATAGTAAATTCTGTGTAATAGGGACTATATTGTGAAAAAATTTGAAATTTAGAAATTTATGTGAAAATAGGGAGTTGAATTTAGTCTAAAGTGGAATTTGCATGAAAATAAAGAACTAAATGTGAAGAATAAAAGTTAGTATTGGTTTAGGGAATAAATTGAAATTTAGGCAATATTTGAGTAAAATTTGAAATATTCAATATGAAACTGAATAGTGTTGTATTGATGATTTTTAATTGTTTTAATTTCGTAGCTAACGTCGTACCGGAACCTTCGACTAAAAGGGGGAAAGATAAAGTCGACGAGGAATAACTTGGAATTTCTGGTTTGTATTTCTATAATCTAAATTTAGTTGTTAATTATTATAATTCAATTTAATGTATATGGTAAGTGTTGAGGTGAGAATTATTGTGTTTTGTAATTGAAATGGGTTGATTTAGTATATGATGAATTTATTGAATTTATATTGATTGAATTGGTATATATCTATATATATTGAATATATTGATTATTTAAATTGATATGAATATCGGTTGTACTTGAAAAGTGAAATTAAACCCTATTAACTATATCAGACTCAGTAGGATATAGATGGCATGCCATAGGATTGGAAGAGTTCAGGGATTTCTTCGACTTCGAGTCGATGAGACACTAGATGTCAATTTGCTACTTCGGATTAATTCAATGAGGCACTGGGTGCCAATTTACTTCGGTTTAACTGATGAGACACTGGGTGTCAAATTATTACTTCGAATTATTCGATGAGGCACTGGGTGCCAAACTGGTGTATTTTGGTCGGATCTATGTATCCGTCCGAGTCCGGATATTGTTAATAGGGGTAAATAAATAATAAATAAGTTTTATAATTGATACTGAAATAGCATGGTATGAGAAATGGACGTGAAATAGTGAATTGAAAATAGAATGTGAAATATGTTGCAAATATATGGAATATATGAGTTATATACTCATGAAATGAATAAGGAATGGATAATGCAATTGTATAATGAAATGTGAAATAAATTGTGAAAAACTATTTATATAGCAAGTATGGGAATTGAGATATTTGTGAAGCAAATGAAATATGATATGGTTGTTGTAATATTTAAATATTAATATATGTTTATATTTCAATTGTATATTTGTAATTTCTTATCTTTAAATATTCGGATTATAGAAATACCGCTGAGTTTTACTCATCGTACGGTTTTATTTTCTGTGCATAGGTTAGGCACTTAATTTTGATCGCCGATTCAGCATCCAACAACGATTCCGAACTCAAACGTGGTGATGTTTATCTTTTGTGTTAGCATGTACCCAGGGTGTCTAAATAATAGTTATTTTGTGGTTTGATTGTAAATGAGGTTAAAAGTTTAATATTGGTTTGGTATATACATATGAATATGTGTTTGTGTTTGAAGCTATATCCTGGTATGGTAAATTGAACCAAATCTAGATAGGTGCACGTGAATTTAATTTTATATTTAAGTGCTCATGAATTGGGCAAAATGGATTGAATTTGGTATGTTTATAATTTGAATTTGAATGATGTTTTGATAATATAATTCGATGAAATAATTGTGGTACCAATGAGGGTATATTGGTTAAACACCGAGAATGATTCTTTTGAAATTTTGGATGCGTTTGATCGTGTTTTGAATAGGTTAAACGAATTATTTTTTAAGTGCTTAATGTCCAAGCTTACAGGGAAAGGTAAACTTGCCGTTTAAGGTACATTCTGAGTCCACACGGCCGTGTGAGCCCTGTAGCTATGAAAATTTTTAATATTTTTTTTGAAAAATTACCTGAGTTTCTGAATTAGTCCCGACTTGCTTCTAACGCGTATTTTGGGTCTCGAGGGCTCGAATAAGGGACAGTATGTATGAGTTTAATTGGTTTAGACCTGAATTATATGATACGGAATGGCTGAAATTTATGTCTGTTTGATCGGTAAACTCCGGTAATGCTTTGTAACCCGGTTCCGACAAAGGATACAGGTTGGGGGTGTTACATAGCTCTTGTGAGCAATTGGTGTTTTTTAGAGGGATTGGCTCGTAAGAGCATCTAGCGTGTTCTTCGAATTGAAAATCTCGGTAAAGTAATTTGTTTAATGAATTTGATGGATTTGCTATACATTTGAGTATTAAATTGAACGTATGTGATTTATCGGTTGAGATTATGGATGACAGGAAACCTTCGTGGTTGAATAGTTAATGTTTGAATTGTTGTAATTATTTCGATAAGATTTATCTTTTAAATATGTCGAACTTACTAAGCTTCATTGAGCTTACTTGTGTTATTTAATGTTCTTGTAGATACTTGAAAGGCTGGACGATCAGATTGGCACTCAAGTCATAATTTCAGTAGTTTTTAGAACGTTCTTTTCGATTTCTATGGCATGTATTAAATGTATATGTCATTATAAATGTTTTGGATGTGTATAATGTTAAATATAACTTATGTGCATATTGTTAAACTATAAGATACATGTGAATGAGTTAGATGTTTCAATGCAAATAGAAATGGTATGTGTTAATGATATGTATATTTGAGGTACCTATGATAGGTACATTGGTTAGGTGTTGATTTGATGAATTGATAAGTTGTGTTTGAGATTTTATTTTGATCTTCAATTGTATATATTTGTGGTACCAATGAGGGTATATTGGTTAGGAACTTAATAGGTTGATTTGGTATGTTTTTGGATTGATTAATGTCACTTTGAAGAGGTATTTTGGTCGGTAAATGGTTTACTTAGGATCTAAGTAAGCTTGAAATGGTAAACTTGTTGTTTAAGGTTCATTTTAAGTCCACATGACCTGAGACACGGGCGTGTGAGTCAACCGTGTGTGACACATGGCCATGCGACATGGTTTGTGTCCCTTGTAGGTTTAAGGCTCACAAGTCAGGCAATTACACGGCTTAGCACATGACCTGGCACATAGGTACGTAAGGCTATTTTGAGTGTTACACGACCTAGCACACGAGCGTATGGCTTGGCCGTGTGACCCAACTTAGAGAGTTACATAGGCGAGGACACAGCCGTATGTCCTTATTTTGAAGGTTACGTGACTTGAGACACGGGCATGTGTCTAAGCCATGTGAGGCACACGACCGTGTGACCCCTGCAGTCCAAATTTTCTAACTTTTTCTTAAACTTTTCATATGTTTTCAATTTAGTCCCGGATTGTTTCTAAAGTATTTTTAGGGCCTCGAGGGCTCGATTAAGGGACGTTATCAGTGTATTGTATGTAATTAGATTATGTTGGCATTAATGTATAAATTGTATAATTTAAAGTTCTGTTTTAATAGTAATGCTTCGTAACCCTATTTCGACAACGGATACGAGTTAGGGGTGTTACATTAGGAAACTGGACACGTGGCAAGCCAAAAAAATGCCTAAGCAGTAAGCCAGCCACCAACAAGCTAAGATGTTGCTTGCAAGCTCACCCTTCCTAGATGACCACTTGGGCAACGGATGGTCTAATCTTCATTGGGGACATAAATTTGTTGGCATGAAACATCACATAGGCTCAATTGCTTTGTCTCATCAAGTCAGAATGAATGAAATAATTTGTCTTGTCACAGACATCTTCGTCCTATCAAAGACATTCCCCTAACGCGCTTCGTAATAATGACCAGATGTCTAGTCTAACACGTTAACATCATCTTTCACCTATAAACACTTCCAGAAACAATGAAGAAAGTATCGACTCTTGAAGAAGACCAAGCCAATATTCTATCAGCATACCTTCAGTTCCCAATCTTAGAACTCTCTTCACCTTCATTCTCCATAATCTCTAGCTCTCCATCCCAATTTGGTGAACCAACCTTCGTAACAACCACCTCTACGTCCTATACTCCCTCCTTGTTCTACATTTTATCAACTAACTTGTAAAAAAAACCACTCAACAAGTTTCTAATTTAAGACCCTTTTTATAACACTTAAGCCAAAGATTAGCTTTCGAACAATTAATTCAAGTTTGACAGAAAAATAAGTAACAAAAAGATAATACAACAACTTTATTTGTTCATAAAAGTTTGGTACCAAATACTTGTCGCAATCACTAACCGTGGCCATTAATAATAATGGTTACATTAAGAATGTTTTAACTAATTGATGTTGAGGTAAGACAATTCCTTTATCTTTAAAGTTCTTTTTCAACAAATTTGCGTATTTAATTCAAGCTTAGTTTTTAAACAATTCCAAGCATTTATATGATATAACCACAGCTCAACTCCCTCTGCTTCAACATATTATATGTTATAATTTAATTAATAGAAAAATATTTGTATTCAAATTAAGTATAAATACATTTTTTGATAAATATTTTAAATATATAAAATTAAATATTCCCCCCCCCAAAAAAAGGAGTTTTTCTTCTATGTCATACCATCTATAGAAGTCATTAATGAGGTAATTAGAACCGTTGCTCGAAAAAGAATATTTGTTAGGAGGCCATTTTCAAAGCTATATTTGTTTTTAAGATAGCATTTTATTTATAATATTTTAAATGGTAAATTCGAAAATATCCACTATTTATTTAGTTGGATTAAATTAATCCAGCTATTTGTATAATGTATAGCATAGGATTCTTGAAGTGAAAAATAAAATTATTAGAGGTGGGGTGTGTGATTGGCGGACCAATCCGAAACAGGGATGCATGAGAGCATCAACATAAAGCCAAATTGCAAGAGCAAGCAGCTGCTTACTTAGCAACATTCCCATCACTCCATGACATGCTGCATGCTTTCAACACATGTGCCTGTCGCCCTTCCTTTTGTTTTTTCTTCTTTGCTTGACCGGAAAATGTAGTATTTTAAGTAAAATGTTTGATCTCAAGACTTCATCCAAAAATGGAAAAAAAAAGATTCTGTTTAATTATTTTAAAAATAATGAAATAATTTATATATAAAAAATTATAATGACGGTTTAAAAAAATTAAATTGATTAATGAGATTAAATTAAGAAAATGGCAAAAGTATATTGAACTTGGCATATATATGTAAATTGTAGGGTGTAGGGTTCAAAATAAAATGATGGGGACCTTTGATCCAAATACAGTAAGTAGTGAATAGCAGTCAGCGACAAGCAACCTTGTCTCCTTTGAATTAGATTGACAGTCACTGATACAGCTTTCACTTTAGTCATCTCATCCTGTGGTCATGAACCCAAATATCTAAAGATTCCGTCCTTTGACTGCTTCTTGATCTGATGGTATAGTGAAATTTTTTACCAAGGAACAAGATCCCAGGGGATCTTCTTGGCCCCACTCGATTGCGCAACGTATTTTGTTGATTTATACAAGTCAGGTCATTTTTTCTCGCCCCACAATTGCATAACACATTCATTGTAATATTTTCCTTTTTAATTTTTTCCAATTTAATTATTTCTTTTTTAGCCTTTAAAAAACTGATGAAAATTTTAATATTTTTAACTTTATTGATGTGACGATGATACATCAAATTTAATTATTTTTTAAAATTTAAAATTTTTAAAAAAATTATAGTTCATAAATCCCAAAATTTAAACTTGAAAATACAGTATATCTTAACAGACCAAGCATTGATTTGGAGTAAGTGGTTGAAAAAGGTAGAAAAGAAGTATAGGGGGTGGGCAGGCCATACGTGTAACTGGAAACATGCTCCTCCAACTCCGTCTTATATTAGCTAACAGTGACAGAGGTGAACAGCAACAGCAATTCAAGTCATGTGGACGTAATTAATAGCCACATTTCGAATTTCCAAGTTCAAAGCCACCATCTTTCCTATATCAGGACTAAGGTACGGAGTCGGACACCGATACTGCTTCAGATTTAATGATGCATGCCTTTTTTCTTAAATGCAAAATTCATCCTTAAATTATAACGATTTTCAATAATATTTAAATTATTTTAATAATAATGTGACATTATACATATCTTAAATAAAATACTATTGATTAATATTTAAACGAGAAAATTTATATAAATTACTTTTAAATTTCATTTTTCTCATGCATATATGGGTTGGCCGGTAGTCACACCATTACTGTTCTACCCTATAAGCTATGAATTCATAGGAATAGGCTGGATGCTGAAAACAACAGGGGGAATTCCTAAAACTAAGATGTTGATAACCTCTTGAAAAGTCGAATATAATATTCTTTTCAACACTTAATTTGTTAGTTTATCAAAAAAATTTAATCCATTTATTTATAATTCTAGTGATAAACTAAAAATGATTTATTAATAATTCTAGTCCTTCTATACTTATATTTAAAATTTAATCCATTTACTTTAATTTAATATAATTTAATTCAATTAATACTATGATTAATTTAACATGAAATTTTTGTTTTTTGCTGTATTAATAGTGAGACTAAAATCACAATAGTCCCCCCCCCCAAAAAAATAATGAATTTAATTGAAAATTATAGCTAGCAACGTCCAACTATACAAATTCTCATTTATTTTTTTCCCAAGATTTTTTTCAGAAATAAAAGTGTTGACACCATTTTTTTGGATGAAAACGGGGTCGACTTAGATTTTGAAAATAAAACGAAAAATGGGAGTCGCCACCAATCCTTTTTTATGAGGTGTGATCGGGTCACCTCGTAAAACGGTTGTTTTTAATAAACGATTTAGATTTTATTAAAACAACGATTTTTGTCTACGAAATTCAGAAAAATGGGTTCGGGAGTCGGTTACGCACGAGGAAGGATTAGCACCCTCGATGCGCCCAAAATTGGTACCTAGTTGATTAATTAGTGTCTTAGTGTCGAAAATTGAAAATTTGAAGAGTTTTTTTAAAAAATACGATCCTTAAAAGAAAATCTGATATCGTGAATTGAAACATAAGATTCTCTTGTTCCGAAGGAATATCACATCCAGCACGTTAGGACACGATACTCTAAACCATCGAAACCAAGATCACCTTATAGTTTAATGAAACCATACCTTGAAGCTTTAAGAGGATATTTGGCTATTTAGTCAAACGAGAAATCGAAACCCAGCATGTTAGGGCACGTTTTCTCGAGTTTCCAAACGCGAAATATTGCCTTAATTTAAAACTTTTCTTTTTTTGAATAGTTGCGAGTACAATACTCGAACGAGATGGATTTGTTTTATTTAGAAAAAAAATGATAAAGCAATCTAAGTTGGATAACTATGTTGATGCTTAATTTACAATACAAGGACGTGAACTAACAATGCAATAATAATCGCAGAGTAATGATACATGAATAAGATTACACCAATGGCACACACAATGAAAATAATCACTCAACATACATTATTTAAACATTGGTATTAATAAACAAAGATGAATAAATTAAATAACATATATGTAACTTCAAAATGAGTAGTATAAAGTAAATTAGAATAAATAAATGTAAGATAATTTTTTAAAAGATAATAAATGAGTCTTAAATAAATAAAAGAAATTTTGAAAAGAAAAAAAAATCAATCATATACAAAACAATTTAAAAATATTATATATGAAAAATTTTAAGATAAATAATAATATATATGCACATATGAAAGCATAAAAAGAATATATAAGAATTCTTGGAATGGATAATAAATAAATTAAGACAAATAGCAAAGTCGAATAAAAGATACCAAACAATTTTAAAATGATTAACATATAATACATCTTAAAGGAGATAGTATATATATAAAAAATATGGAATGTCATATAGAAAAGAAATTTTAAGATAATACACATAAACAAAAATGGTTTAATATAAATAATACGTAAAAATAAAATGAAATAAAACTATTTAAATGAAATAATATATATAAAAATTACACAGTTTAGAAAGCAAATAAAAATGAAATCAAAACAAACAAAACTAATAATAATAAACAAAAGCAATTTAAAAGAAAAAAAAAAGAAATTAAAGAACCAAGGATGAAACTGGAAACGAACAAAAATCTGAGGGGTCGAAACTGTAAATAAATGAAACAGGCTGCAAGGGACTGAACTGAAACACGCTCGAAGCGTGAGGGATCTATAGGGAAATATTCCCCAGACCTAAACGCAGTGAGAGTCTGCGCATGGTCTAAGGACCAGATTGAAACAGACACAGAATTCGCAGCCCCAAATTAAAAAAATAAAAGGTCAGATTGCGCTTCAGTGCAAGATGGAGGGACCAAATTCGCAAATTACCCTTAGGGCAAGAATGCGCAGATCTCTTCCCCTAAACGGCGCCGTTTTGTTTTTATTATTTAAACAAAGAAAAATTTAGAAACCCTCATTTGCAGCCCCTGTTACAAAAGAAAAAGAAACTGAAAGCCCTCTCAGCCCCCTCCATTATCCGGCCATGGTCATTGCCGACGAACGGTCGCGCCGCCGCCGAGGCCAAAGGCCGGTGATGAAAAGATGGCCTTTTAGGCCCTCGCTTCGCGGTGTATTCAAGGGTTGGGCTTTCTTGACCCGAGGATCCGAAAGAAAATGGTTCAATCCCCTCCTTTGAACGCGAATCCGACGACGGTGAAGGACTACCGACGACGGGGCTGCGAATCTCCCTCAGGTAAGTTTTGCTTTCCTTTTTTATTTTCGTTTTTTTTAAAAAGAAAAATAATAATAATAAAAAGAAAGAAAAGAAAGATTATAAACAGTTTCTGCTTTTTTATTTCTATTCGTAAAAATCGGGAACCAAAATACAATCGTTTGATTCGGCCTTTTATAGCCGATTTAAAAAAGAACTTAAATTTCTTCTTTTGTCGTTTTGTTGTTTGGACTGTTGTTTGTTCTTGCAGGAGGTCTGACACGCGTGAAGGGCCAGTGATGGGCGAACGGTGGCGGCGAGCATGCGAAGAGGTGCCTGACAGAGCACGCGGCGCTGGGAGTGGCAGACGATGAGGCATGCGGCGCAAAGAAAAGCCAAGGTTTTCTGCTGCTAAAATTTTAGTTTCCTGGGCTAGGTTTTTTATTATTTGGGTTTGGGCTTGAGTTTGTAAATGGACTGTTAATTTTGGGTTTATTATTTGGGTTATTCTGTTGGTATAGGCCCGGGCAGATTTTGGGCTTTACAGCTGCCCCTCTTTGCTCGTTGTCGTGTAACGAAAACAGAGCAAAGACCAAGAAAGACCAAATTTGCCCGGGCTTACCGAGCCTTGGCTTCTTTTGGTGCTTTTCTTCTTCAAGTAGCCTCGTTCTATTCTGCTGTGTCTCGTTGCTTCAATCCACTTCACTGCGCTCTAGAGAAACATGACTTAAATCTATTTTACTGCAACTCCATGGGGATGAGATTTGTTGTTTTCTTCGTCTACTCCACTACTGCTTAGGGAGATAAGACTGAATGTGATCTGCTCCACTACTGCTTAGGGAGATAAGATCTGTAATCTTCAATCTACTTCATGCCAATACATGAGACAAGATCTACTTTCTTCGATCTACTTTACCACCAATATGGGAAGACAAAATCTGCGTCGTCGATCCACTTCCAATCATTATAGGAAGATAGGACCTGTTATCTTTGATCTACTTCACGCCAATACATGAAGACAAGATCTGCTTTCTGCGATCTACTTCGCCACCAATATGGGAAGACAAGATCTGCGTCATCGATCCACTTCCAATCATTATAGGAAGATAGGACCTGTTATCTTTGATCTACTTCACGCCAATACATGAAGACAAGATCTGATTTCTGCGATCTACTTCGCCACCAATATGGGAAGACAAGATCTGCATCGTCGATCCACTTCCTACCAATATAGGAAGATAAAACCTACTATCTTTGATCTACTTCACGCCAATACATGAAGACAAGATCTGCTTTCTGCGATCTACTTCGCCGCCAATATGGGAAGACAAGATCTGCATCGTTGATCCACTTCCAATCATTATAGGAAGATAGGACCTGTTATCTTCGATCTACTTCACGCCAATACATGAAGACAAGATCTGCTTTCTGCGATCTACTTCGCCACCAATATGAGAAGACAAGATCTGCGTCGTCGATCCACTTCCAATCATTATAGGAAGATAGGACCTGTTATCTTTGATCTACTTCACGCCAATACATGAAGACAAGATCTGCTTTCTGCGATCTACTTCGCCACCAATATGGGAAGATAAGATCTGCATCTTGGATCCACTTCCTATCAATATAGGAAGATAGGACCTGCTATCTTCGATCTACTTCACGCCAATACATGAAGACAAGATCTGCTTTCTTCGATCTACTTCACCACCAATATGGGAAGACAAGATCTGTATCTTGGATCCACTTCCTATCAATATAGGAAGATAGGACCTGCTATCTTCGATCTACTTCACGCCAATACATGAAGACAAGATCTGCTTTCTGCGATCTACTTCGCCACCAATATGGGAAGACAAGATCTGCGTCGTCGATCCACTTCCTACCAATATAGGAAGATAGGATCAGCTATCTTCGATCTACTTCTTGCCCCGGGAGATAGAACTATCAGCTTCAATGTACTCCACTGTAATCATGGAGGTAAAATCTGCCATCTTCGATCTGCTTTGCTGCCAAATACAGGAAGGCAAGATCTGCAATCTTCAATCTATTCCACTGCCAGATACAGGGAGATAGAGTTATCGGCTTCAATGTACTCCACTATAGTCAGGGAGGTAAAAATCTGCCATCTTCGATCTGCTTCTCTGCCAAATACAGGAAGGCAAGATCTGCAATCTTCAATCTATTCCACTGCCAAATACAGGGAGATAGAGTTATCGGCTTCAATGTACTCCACTGTAGTTAGGGA